>NW_028175663.1:237500-533000 GCF_949987555.1 Borostomias antarcticus
TAACGACACAGAGGACATTAAAACCAATTCCTCCACCTCCATTTGGGAAACTGGTCCGCCATTGTTGTTCCTAACCATATTGCTGAAAGAACTCCACACGGCTCATGCCTTTCTGAAACTGAATTTTGTTATTGGTCATACGCACTTTCTACTTCTAGCAAACCAGTGCCGTAAATTTAGGTCAACAGAGCCACCCCCAGACAAGAATAAGGATTAGGTAAACGTGAATTCGATGGTGAAAGACAGGTGAGCCCCAGCCACTTAGCTATCTTTCGGATACCAAACCATAGATAACAAACTGAAGGCTCACGTGTCTATTGTCAGTGTATTCTGTGATGCGGATGATTTCTGCGTAGCATTTGAATCACAATGGCATAGACAACTCATCTGGAATTCAAAAAAGCCTTCAGTTATATCCAAGCTCTCGCTCAATGAAATAATGACCATCATCATCTATTCCCATCAGAGTGCCTTTCGCAATTTCAAACACTATTACCAGCCACTGATAACACAACATAAACAGACTATTCCCCGAACCTAATATCCTACAATCGCTTTGTAAAACTCATGAAACAGGCTTTGATACCACTGATAGTTGATCTAAAGTCTCAGGGCATGGGGCAACCACCGGGCCTGTCATTCATTAAATCGACGCCCATCGTTGTCTGTGACAACCATAGGATCAACAGCCACAAGGTCTTCAGTAAAGAGGTTAAACGTGGGGAAACGTCTTCAGGTCGGGAGCTTGGTTTTAAATTACACCTTATCATTAACCATCTCGGAGAAATTCTATCATTTTGCCTGACAACGGCTAACACCGATGACCGTAACCCAGTATCAGATCTCATAGAAGAATTAACGAGTTTGATTTATGAAGATAATATCTATGTCTCTGATAAGTTGGTAGCCTAATTGCAGGAGAAAGGCCTGAACTTGGGGACTAAAGTCAGAAAAATATGAAACAAAAAAGCTTAAGGCCTTTGATAAAGTGATGTTGAGGAAACTGGGAGTAGTAGAAAGCATAAATGATCAGTTGCAGAATATTTCACAGATTAAACATACTCGACACCGTCCACCATTTAACTTTGCTGTAACCATGAAGCAGGATTGATGGCCTATGCACGGCAGCCAAGAAAGTCACATATTGATGTTCCAGTACTAACCAGCAGGTGTCCCAATCACTTTCTGAGAGTCGAACTCACGTTAGGTTAGATAGTAATCAGGGATATTGGTATCAATCTGGCAGGAATTTCAGCTTTTCATACCGGTATTTTTCCCTCTCCTTGCCTTCTGCATCAATAATGATGTCAGAAAAAAACAGAACTGTGAAAGTTGCTACAAAGTGCCAGATAGTTTTTATTAAACTAGTTACCTTTTTCAGCATGATGTTACGGTAGACATGAAATGAGTCTGGTGCGGCTCTTTTGATACGGCAATGAGTCCGCTAAAACATCATGGTTTTCAATATATCAGGTAACGAAACAGAGACGGGTTTATGGTGGTATAACGTCGTCAAACCAATAACTTCATAACACCTCCTCTTGTGAAGGCATCCTGCACCAATACCATCGATTATTCATTCTGCTAACCAGCTCGTGATCATTTGGACGCTGCCATTCAGCACCTTGAATCCACTCTCCAACAAGAGCATGGCACCATAAAGAGCTATCTCCAGACTGAAGGCAACGAAGTGTGCCCATCCTCCTCAAAGCGTATCTTGATAAGCAGAACAATGATGGACCTCAGCATTCGTCGGTAACTGGTAGCAACGGTGCGCAGAGAAATCACGTTAGGAAAAATACCTCCCGACAACTTACCAGCTTGTTTGATTATGTTGTAGTCAGACGTCGCAGTTACAGCCAGCGGAAACCATCAGCGTGTTCCCGCTGGCTGCTCAGTTAAACCTCAATACTACCAGTACTCTGATAGCATGAGGGGGAAAATTATCAGCGATGTGATGGATTGCTCTTATGAGCGAACGATTAAACGACATCGTGAGAATGGCCCTGTGATGGTTGGGAACCGATAGGCTATGCAACTGGTAGAGGATACGGCTCAAGACTTTGAGGTCTTTTACGAACAGCGCAAAATTAGGATTACCGGGGGCTTGGCGCTTCAATTTTGGCTACACCATTGGATTTTAATGGTTTGAGGTATAGCGATGTTTTTGAAAAGTGACCAATGGCTCCTTCTGAGCCTTTGCCTGCCAATAAAGTACTCACCTCACTCTTTTTCTGCAACATGAATCTGTACAAAAAGGCTGAAGCCTATGTAGCGCAATGGATTATCTCGTCGAACTCACGTTATTGAAACCAATTTTTGAACGAAAGGTTTGAAATCACTGGCTTACGCTCTTTTCAGGCTCATTTTAGGATTGAAAAACACTCTCAATCATTGATCAAAACCTGCGATATATAAAGTAAGTACTATTTACAGTTTTAAATGAAGCCTTTAGCATCGTTAAAGAGCACTACAATATTAGGAAAACGACTAATACCACCTTTTTAAAAAATGGATCCAGTGCTTGCAAGAGATCTATTGATACTATCGTGACCAAGCAGACAGTCCATGACCGGTTCTGCTAGCAGGTACTCATGGAGATGAGCCTGAGGGCATCTACGTTCTTGAGCAGATAATGCATTGGCTCAAAAAGAATAAGACAAACCTTCCTCTGGTCATTATCCCTGAGTTAAACTAGGATGGCTATGCTGCAGGAACACGGGTGAATGGTAATGGTTTTGATCTTAACCGAAACCTTCCTGCTTCTAACTGGACCAAGCAGGAGCGTGATGAAAAATACTCACCTAGACAGCACCCAGCCAGTGAACCAGAAAATCAGTTTCTTATTTCTTTATTTGAGCAATACCAAGCTGGGTTTATTCTTTCATTTCACTCTTGGATGCCAATGCTGAATAGTAACGGCTACTGTGAAGAGATTCTTCAGCTACTGCATCAGGAGAGTGGCTACCTGATAGTGCGAGATGATATTGAAGATCATCCGACACTTGGCTTCCTTGGGAAGTTATGCCAGTGAAAAACCGGGAGTCCCTGTTTTAACTTATGAACTTCCTATTCTGAATGAGCACCAGAGTCTTCATTCTATCTGGCAGGAAAGCGAAAGAGCTTTGATCAAGCTGATACAATCAGGACTGATCGTTAAACTGCTCTAAACAAGTGTTGATCCTGGCTCAAGACTACATAAGTTATGACCATTTTTGGCTGGAAGAGATCCAAGAATACTGATTGAGACCAGCTTATCAGAACAGGATAGAAGGGCTGGATGATAACCATGGAACCAATCCGGAATCTCTTGGTACACCTCTTTGTAATGATCAATCCAGAATAGCATTAACTCTCCTGTATCCATATTTCGCAAATTCATGTGAGGCTCTTCAAACAGAAAACTGCCTTCATTAGCACTGCGAAAAGCATGAATAATCAGTTTACTGCAGTACCAGCTATTTTGATGGCCATCTTGAGATTGACTGTAGTGTGGGTCATATGTCATCGCTAACTGTCTCTCTGCAAACTCCAATGCCGCTGGCACCACAGATGAATACCTAGTTTCCAACCGACAGACTAGAACACACGGTCTACCATAGTTATCTAACACAGAGCTGCTAACGAAATCATCCAGTGGGGTTTCTTTTACTTTGTGCATCACGGCCTCAATCACCATGCCATCACCATCATAGAGAGCCACATGATTAATCGCTATACCACCTCTACCAGCAAATAATCTACTGATAAACAATTCAGCCTCTCCTACCGCACGTAGCTGAAAAAGCAGATCTCCAAACAAGAGGTCTTCAGCAATTATACTGGCTGGCATCGCCTTATCCATAACATTCAAGATATCTGAAAATCATTCCTAGCTAGACAGTATAGAGTCTATCAGACTACTTAGTTACGGAGCAGATCAAGAACCTTGCTGGTATCAGGGCGAACACCCCTCCAGATAGAAAACTGCTCAGCAGCCTGTTCAACCAGCATGCCCAGACCATCAATGGCCTCCTTTGCACCGTGCTCGCGACACCATCGGTTAAATACCGTTTCTTCAGCACCATACATCATGTCATAGCAGAAGGTGCTGTTATCAACGATGTAAGCCGGAACATGTGGCATTTCCCCATGAAGACTAGCAGCTGTGCCATTGATGATAATATCAAAACGACCTTCAATATTTTCAAACCTCTTAATCTTAAAGGGGACAGGTTGTTCTGGAAAGAGTTCAACTAAAGCTTCAGCCTTGCTTAGCGTCAGGTTCGCAATCACCAATTCAGCAGGCTGCTCTGAAAGTATCGGTTCAAGGACACCTCTAACCGCACCTCCGGCACCAAGAATAAGCATTCTGGCACCTTTGATAGTGACCCCATTATTTTCTTTTAGGTCAGCAACCAATCCAAACCCATCAGTATTATCACCCTGCAGTTGGCCATGATCGCCATGCCATAGAGTGTTCACAGCACCAGCTTTTCCCGCTCGCGATGTTCTTTTTTTAGACAGCCTCCACGCCTCTTCCTTAAAAGGCGCTGTCACACTTACACCAAGATTACCATTTTCGAAAAAATCTTCCACGGCTTTCTCAAAACCATTTGTTTCTACAAGATTGGCTGTGTAACGCAAGTTCTGACCGGTCTGATTGGCAAACAGTGTATGTATTACAGGTGATTTACTATGGGCAATGGGATTTCCCATTACTGCGTAACTGTCTACACGGACAACCATACTTTAATCCTCTTAATGCTACGTAGCCGACCAAATGATATTATATTGTATGACTCGTTGCTTAGGGACTCCACTGTTTTACAACTATGGCACATCGGGGGGAATGCTCCCACAGCTGTGCCTTACTGTAGTACTAGTTAAATGAACCAAGAATATTTGATACCTTTTGCACAGCTACTTATACCCAGTCTTTTGGCTTTAAAAATTCTTCATATAAGCGAGCCTCTTCAGTGCCATGCTCAGGATTCCAGTTGTAATCCCAGCGTACATGAGGAGGCAGAGACATCAGGATAGACTCTGTGCAACCTCCAGATTGCAATCCGAATAATGTTCCACGGTCATAAACCAGATTGAACTCAACATAACGCCCACGCCGATACTCCTGAAACCGCTTGTTCTGTGAAGTATAAGGAAGTTCCTTGCGACGTTGAACAATTGGCAGATATGCATCAACGTAGCTATCACCAACTGCCTGCATAAACTCAAAACATTGTTCAAATGGCCATTCATTCAGATCATCATAAAACAGACCTCCTACCCCTCTGGGTTCGTTGCGATGCTTGAGAAAGAAATAGTCATCACACCATTTTTTATACTGTGGATAGACATCCTCACCAAATGGCTCGCAGCTTTTTTTTGCTATTTGGTGCCAGTGTTGACAATCTTCTTCAAACCCATAGTATGGTGTCAGATCATACCCGCCGCCAAACCACCAGATATGGTCCTCCCCTCCTTTATGGGCAATGAGCATTCGTACGTTAGCATGGGATGTTGGTACAAATGGATTCTCTGGATGGATGACCAGAGAAACACCCATGGCCTGAAAGCTCCTGCCTGCCATTTGTGGCCGTTGTGCTGTGGCACTGGCTGGTAGCTGATTACCTTTAACATAAGAGAAATTAACACCAGCTTTTTCAAAAACCTTCCCACCTTCAAGAACCTTAGCCTTACCGCCGCCGCCGCCGTGATAATCCCACAGGTATTCCCTGAAGGAACCTTCCGTTTCTTCTCCTTCAATAGCCGTACATATTCGGTTCTGCAATGTCAGAAGGTATTGTTTTACGAGATCAACGGACAGTTCTGACATCTTGTTACAAACCTTTTATAGATTTAGAGAGAAGCTATATTACCCTGCACGAACAAGCTCACCAGATCGCAGGTCTTTAATTGTTGAAGGCATTTTCTGCTCTCCAATATCGCCTGTAACGATACCGTCTAATAGAACTCCAAATTCTTCCTCAACGACTGAGAAAGTTAACAGCGTGTCTTTCCCTACAAGGTTTGCAGAGGTAGAAACAATCGGGTGTCCTGTAGCTTCACATAAAGCTTTCACCAGTTGGTGAGCACTAATTCTCACTGCAACCGTATCAAACTGGCCTTTGACCCATTCTGGCGCCCAACCATCAGGATCTGGGATAAGCCAAGTATAAGGACCTGGCCATGTGGACTTCAGTTTGGCTCTTTCCTCTGGGAAAAGTTGGTCAAACAGTAGTGTAAACTGATCTTCAGAAGACCCTATCAGTATCACGCCCTTCTCAACAGACCTTTGCTTGATTTCAAGAATCCGATACACCGCCTGCCGGTTCCATGGGTCACAGCCCAGTCCCCAGACAGCTTCGGTAGGATAAGCAATAACGCCTCCGTTTCTGATTGTTTTGGCAGCTTGACTAACATCCATCATTCAAAAACTTCTCTCAAGGTTAAGCCCACCGGTCTTCACTGCTGTTAGAAAACAGCATCTCCCGCGAGAACCGCTTCTGCACCCGCCTGACGATCCATACGCAGGCGATTCGCCAGATCTTTGCATTCATGGTGATAAGCTGGGCGGCGAGGTATCCGGCATTTTTAGCACCATACTCACCCATCGCAACCGCTGCTACGGGAATTCTCATAGTCATTTGAACCGTTGACAGCCATGCATCCAAGCCATCCAAAGGCCACAAATCAATTGGAACATCAATAACCGGCTTGATCGTATGGAAGAAACAACACCGGCTGAGTGAGCAACCATTACAGCGCAGTCAATAAAAGCAGAGGTACTACGCGGGCCAGCATCTTTATACGTAACTCTTAGTCGCCTCAGGTATGCCGTGAGCTGAGTGTACTTAACTTCTACAGGCACATCGAGTTTCTTCAACACATCACCGGCGAGCTGGACCTTTGGAAGGCCTAAGTCTGCCCCCTAAAAATCGCAACAAGTAGCCTTACCATCAGTATTCTCCGAAACATGATAGGTAAGGCTAGCTAGTCTAGCAAGAGAAGTTCAGCAACAACCGTTAGAAGACAAAGACCTTTGTTTTTTTAAGAAAGGACTAACTAAGACGGATACCCCACTCTGTGTCGGCTCAATCACGCCATCAAACAACATTCCTGTAATAACCACTGACAACTCAGCAAAAGTAACTCCAGATAAAGCACTAATGTGATCAGCGCTAACCACATCAAACCTAGGACTTTGATGACTTTCAGTCATAAATGGTCTGTTTCTTTTCGACTGGAAGAAGAAGGCGAAAACTCATGCATAACGCCATATAGCTACTGTGCCAGTGCAATTAATACATTATCGGGACTTTCAACCAGCACGGCGCCTTCCAGAATGAGCTTATAATACCCTCGCCTCAATTGATGCAGCACTTAACCAAATATCACAAAGACCTCACTGCCTTCCTCTGCTGCCAGTCTAGCCGAGATCAATGAACTGCTTCCAAGAGCGGCTTCAACCACCAGCATAGCAAGTGACAAACCAGATAAAATACGATTACTCCAAGGGAAGTTACCAGCAAATGGTTTGGTTCCCAAAGGAAACTCACTGGCAATAAGCTGATACAGATCTTCCTAATTACTATCTGACATAAGCATACTTCTAGTCTACGCTTACGCCGCCATTTTCCTCGAAGTAGTAAGGTGCATCATGGCCAAGAACAAAATTCAGTTTCATAAAGACATGAGCCTTGTGGAGTTCTTTCAGCAATATGGCTAGGAACAATAATGCCGTGCCCAGTTTTTCAAATAGCGGTGCCCGAATAGGTTTGAATGTCCTCTGTGTTGTTGTCGGGAGTATCGCACCATAAAAACCCGTAAGCTTTACCAGTGCAATCGCTGCCGTCACCAGACATCATTGACCAATGCACCGTGCTGAAGCTAGCAAACTGCCCTTTACCACTTGGTTTCTAGACATGTTTTTAATGACTCAGACCAAGAATGACATATCGGCCCTAGAGCTCTCGAGACAACATGGAATCTCCTATAGTGCTGCTTGGCGCTTGAAGCACAAGCTTATGCAGGTAATGAAATAACGTGATGACAGCCGTCCCCTGCAGGAACATGTTCAAAGGGATGATTCCTACTGGTATGGTGAAAAACATGCAGGTAAACGTGGAAGAGGTTCTGAACACAAACACCCATTTGTTGCCGCCGTGAAACCCAGCGAGGAAAACTACCCTCTGTATATGCGTTTCAGCATGGTCACCAGTTCCCGGAAAAAGGAGCTGGAACTCTGAGCGCAAAAGCATCTCCGGGATCATCCCTGCTGTGTTGTCAGTGATGGCCTCGGTGCATGCACAGGAATAGCCAACGCCGGATACCCACATACAGCAGTGGTGACAGTTGGTAGTCACGAAGCGATGGCTAATGAGTTGTTTACGTTGGTCAACACTATGATCGGGGACATCAAAAATCCTCTGCAATGCAGTTACCACAATATTAACCAGAAGCATCTGCCAAGATACCTTGCTAAATATTGCTATCGATTCAACCGGCGCTTTGATTTGAAAACAATGGTATCAAGGCTTGGTTATATACCTGCGCGAACTTGCCCATGGAAGCAAGGCTCCTTAAACTGGCTGATGAACAGTGTAATCAGGTAGATCTTTATATTGAGTTGGGTAAATCTGATCGACTCCAGTGCCCAAAACAGCAATGGTTTCACCTTAACACCCAAGGGCACTATGATGTACTGCAGCATCCATCCCCAGAGCCATACCCCAGGTAATAACCAGACCTCTTCTGGATAAAACTCCTGAGCACCCATACGCCCATTCTGGGTTGGCCTCCGACGACCAACAATGCACAGTATAGGTTCACTGATCAGATATTTATTTCCAATGGCATAGAGTACCACTGGGGCATCTGGAAGATCCTTCGGCACTTTTGGATAAAGCGGAGAGTCTAGCGTTAAACCTGTGTGAGCCTAGCTGGATTGAAGCTAGGCCTTGGTCAGATTCAGCTGTTTTTGTATAACGTGATCGCAAAGTGCATTGATCAGCAAGTTAGCTAACGTGGCTGGAATGATTGTTTTCAGCTCATCCAGAGAAGAAGATAATAACTAGCTAAGATCGGTAAATCTTCCAACAAGCTGGACATACTTGACGGCCACAAACCGGAACTCAGAGAGAATGTCAGCCAATCCTGCTGGCTTGTATCAGTGTGAATATTGAATTACTATCCCGTAGTTATGTGCTTATTACGGTTATTGTCAGCTTCTGCCACAATAGACTGCACATCTAATGGCGCACCATGTAACACCCCTGTGTTATGAATTGATATCTTCGATTGCGCGGTCATTATATTATGGCTGTGGGCTTTTGAGTATATAGCCAACTTCAATATCCTCTTTCACTGATAGCACAATACCGTAGCTCATTTTTTCAAAAGGCCGATAAACCATCACCAGACCAACCATTTCTGATGGAAGGGAAACATCTTCATTAGTAAAATGATCAGCCGCTTTTTTTCCCTGTCTATATACAGCCAAGACGTCGCCCTGTCTAAGACTTTCCCGCTCTCCTTTATTGATAACCACTGTATCAAACTTGGATATTTTTTTAGCATTACCCAAGTTAGCGGTGACGATACCTTCTATCGGAACATCTGGGGCTCTTGGGAAAAATGTCGTCACAAGACCACTGGCTTCCTGTCTTATCAGGCGATCACCAAGCTTCAGTTCCATTTTGCTTTCTTGGATAACCATGGAAGCAATATCTTCTTTAACTCGATTGATGGTTATAGTTCCAACATCAATACCGATAAGACCAAGGAACTCTTCTGTCTCAGGATCAACAATATGATCACCACGACGAACAATATCAAATCGAATGTTCTGCCCAGTAAAGTTTCCTCGAGCATAAACTTTATCACCTGCTGCCGAAGCTAGCTTTCCGTCTTTGGCAGCAAAAACATAAGGCGAGCTGTTCAACTGCTCCTCACTTGAGAAAACATGCCCACCTTTCAGGTAGCTGTGAACCGCACGCAATGGGATAGCTGGAATAGCAGACTCACTAGGCATAACACGAATTTTAGGGCTCAGCTTAATGGTTCGTCCAGTATCACCACGGCTGGAGATCGTCAGCCTTGGCTGACCATTGATGTACACCAAACTGATAATATCTCCAGGATAAATCAGATGAGGGTTTTTAATCTGCTGGTTAGCATGCCAGATTTCCTGCCATAACCATGGGCTGTCCAGAAATGTAGTTGATATGTCCCACAAAGTATCGCCTTTCTCAACGGTGTATCTACTGGGGGAATCAGACTTTATCGGGCTATCGTATGACAGGCCCAGTGTGGACATACAGAGCAGGATTCCTGCCAGAGCAAAGCGTCTCATTATCGTCCATATCCTTTGAATAGTTTTTAGTTGAAAGCCTTGAGCCGGTACAATTTTCTGAGAAAATACAACTTCCTAATGCCTCTTCAAGCCAGTTAAAGAAAAGTAACTACATTTTCATTGTAAAGTCTCTATCAGAACAGTGTACCAACCGCTCCAAGTTATGAGCAATCGCCTCTCTTTTAGTTCTCGGCTTTACTACTAAATTCTCAAGATTAGGTCACATAATATGGTGTGGTTCCCTTGCTACTACGCTACAGTCATTAGGTTTCCATGATTATGAAGGCAAAAGTATTCCTTATGGAAGTTCCAATAAGCATGCCAATCTCCACTATGAATCCAATGAACGTAGATTAAACACAGCCTCAGCCACTTGCACACTCCACTTTGCCATAGTTAGATCCAGACGGTCATTGATCAAATGGCGGCAAGCTCCCTCAATGACTCCACTGACAATCGGATAGCCAGCATCCAGCTCCTTACATAGTAGAACTAGGACGTTTTTTTTGAAGATAGTCTGTACACTTATCAATGGCCTACCGTTTTGTCAGACCAATCTTGCGCACACTTTTCAGGATTCCTCTGGCCAGCTTGTCAGACTTTTCCATAAATATCTTCAGGCCCCGTTCTGCCACTCAGCTTTCAATAGCCTCATCCCCCTTGTCGTGTATGCAGTGCCCGGCTTTCCACAGATATTCAAGTACATGTATAAAATATATGATGATGGTTACCTTAATTCCCTTCTTTTTCATAATTCAGTTAATCAGTTCCCGCTGATGATGGTACCTATCCATAACAATGACAACCATCAATTCCTGCTCTGGATCTCGCCTGAGCGCTTCATCGAAAGCTTCTTCTATCACGGCTTCAGCCTCTATTTCTACACTGACCCACACTCTCTTATTCATGGGGGGAGGACAAAATTTAACAACGTTGTCGCTCTTCTGATCCATATCAATGACCGATTCTGCCATTCGATGATTGGGGTTTACCGTATAAACGATGGCTACCTGTGCCATTCGTTTACGATTTTTCTTCTCTCTAGGACTGAGCCTAGTTTGAAGCTCCTGCTGACTCTTTTGCGCGTTCTTTCTTGTTGCTTCCCTAAACCATTCCGTGGCGCATAACCTAGCCATTACCGTCAAAACTGAAGAGCTGTAGGTCTTCTGTCTGATCAATCTCAACCTTGAGCTATTCGTAAGAAGCCTCAAAGTCTTGAGCTGTATCCGCTACCAGTTGCATAGCCTATCGTTTTCCAAACCATATCTGAGCAACTCTCACAACGTGTTTAATAGTTCGCTCATAAGAGCTATCCATCACATCGCTGACAATTTTCCCCCTCATGCCATAAGCGTACTGGTCAGTATTGAGGTTTAACTGAGCATACAGCTAAAACACACTGGATTGCTTCCGTTGACTATAACTGCGACGCCTGACTACGACAGATCCAAACAAGCTGTCAGTTGTCGGGAGGTATTTCCCTGACGTAATTTCTTTGCTCTCCGTCGCTACCAGTTACCAACAATTGCTGCTGCTCATCATTGGTCTGCTTATCCAGATGACTTTGTAGGAGAAGCCGCAACATTTCGTTGCCTCAGTCTGAATATAGCTCTCTATGGTGCCATGCTCTTGTTGGAGAGTGAATTCATGATTATAAATGATAGCGCCAAAATGATCCCGAGCTGGTGAGCAGAATGAATAATCGATGGTATCGGCGTAGGACGCGCTCACAATAGACTATGTTATGTAATTATTGGTTTGACTACATTATATCTCCATAAAACCATCTCTTTTTCATTACCTGATATATCGAAAACACTGATGTTTTAGCAGCTGCATTGTCGTATCAAACGAACCGCACCCCTCGAGGTTTAACTGAGCATCCAGCGGAAACACACTAGATTGCTTCCGCTGGCTGTAACTGCGCGCCTGACTACGACAGAACCAAACAAGCAGGTCAGTTGTCTGGAGGTATTTCCCCTAACGTGATTTCTCTGCTCAGCGTAGATACCAGTTACCTACGATTGCTGCGGCTCATCATTGCCTAGTTATACCATTGGAGGAGAAGGCGCAACACTTCGTTGCCTTCAGTCCGGATCTCTCTCTATAGTGCAATGCTCTTGTTGAAGAGTGGATTCAAGGCACTGAATGATAGCGTCCAAATGATCACGATCTGGTGAGAAGAATGAATAGTCGATGGTATTGGCATAGGATGCGTTCACAATAGACGGTATTATGTAATTATTGGTTTGACAACGTTATGTACCCATAAAACCGTCTCTTTTTCGTTACCGGATATTTCGAAAACCATGATGTTTTATCGGCTGCATTGTCGTATCAAAAGGCCACACCCAAAGCCGTCACTACTTACACGTCAAGGTGGATGAGGCTATTAGCAGCTGGGTGGCAGAACGGTCCCTGAAGATACTCATGAGAGAGTCTGACAAGGTGGCTAGGGGAATACGGAAAAGTGCGAGCAAGAGAAGTATGACAAACTGGAGACCATTGATAAGTGTGCAGACTATCTCCAAAACCCGTCCAAGGCTCTGCTATGACAAGGACCTAGATGCTGGCTATCCGATAGCCAGTAGAGTCATTGATGCCGCTTGCCTCCATTTGATCAATGACCATATGAATCTAACTGGGGCAGAGTGGAATCTGTAAGGGTAGAAGTTGTGTTTAAGCTCCACTCCTTGGATTTAAGTGGAGATTGGCAGGCGTATTGGAACTTCCATAAGGAATGCTCTCCCTTCGTAATCAAGGAGAACTAACGAAAGTGGCGTCGTAACAAGGTACCACATTCTTATGATTTTCATCCCGTAATCATGTACGAAAGATCATAAATTACAGGCTCATTCCATATTGGAAATAAGGCTTCCATTCAGGCTAATTTTATATTGTAAGAGCCTAGGGATGGTGAAAGACGGTCAGAAACTTTATAGTAAGATTAATGGCTGTGCTTTTGGAATAAATACGCAGCATATAGCTTGAGGAGCTTTCTTTTGGGTATAAAGAGTTAGGTCTCAGTAATGATAAGAACCATGAAAACTAAGCGCTTCATAGCAGGAGCGGTCTGTCCTTCCTGTGGAACAGTTGATTCAATTCGTATGTTCCGCAGTGAAACTGGAAGAGATCACCGTGAATGTGTGGAATGTGGTTTCAGTGATGCGATAGAAGTCGAGCCGAAGCTAGAAGGCGTGTTACCAGAGGCTCGCATAGCACGAGAAGAAAATATACTAGAAGATCACGTTGATGTTATCAGATTTGTGAGTACTTCTTCATCAGATAAACGCTGAGAGGCCATTAATTAATAAAAAATACTTAGAGGTGGTTCCCTTGCTACGGCGCAACATTAATTAGTTCTTCATGATTCCTAAGGCTAGAGCACCCCTTATGGAAGTTCCGATACGCCTGCCAATCTACACTTGAATCCAGTGAGAGTAGCTTCAACACAACCCATGCCATTGCAAACTCCACTTTGCCTAGGTCAGATCCATACGGCCATTGATCAAATGGCGGCAAGCTACCTCAATGACTCCACTAGCAATCGGATAGCCAGCATCCAGCGCCTTGTCGTAGCAACGCCTAGGACGTTTTTTTGAAGATAGTCTGCACATTTATCAATAGCCTCCAGTTTTGGAAGACCTCTCTTGCTCGCACTTTACCTGCTCCCCTAGGCCACCTTGTCAGACTCTCCCCTGAATATCTCTAGGGACCGGCTGTCCACAAATATTCAAGTACATGATGATGATTGCCTTAACTAACGTTAGTTCTATGAGATAATCCCTTGCGCTACACAGCGCTTCAGCATGTTTGTACATATTCATGTTACAGGAAAAGAGTGATTTGAGTACTTTATTGGGTGACAATACCTCATTCGGAGCCATTGAGAACTTTTCAAAAAACATCACGAGACCTTAATCTCCTAAAATCCAAGGGCTGTAACCAAAATTGAAGCATTGAACTCACGGTAACTAACTTCTTTTCCATAGTCCAACGATAGTTCGACGAGATAATCCATTTCGCTACACAGGCTTCAGCCTTTTTGTACATATTCATGTTACAGAAAAAGAGTGATTTGAGTACTTTATTGGCTGGCAAAGACTACGAATGAGCCATTGAACACTTTTCAAAAAACATCATTATGACTCAAACCATTGCAATCCAAGGGATGTAACCAAAATTGAAGCATTGAACTCACGTTAACTAACTTCTTTTGCATAGTCCAACGCGAGTTCGACGAGATAATCCCTTGCGCTACATAGGCTTCAGCCTTTTTGTGCAGATTCATGTTACAGGAAAAGAGTGATTTTAGTACTTTATTCGCTGGCACAGGCCAAAGAGGAGCCATTGGCCACTTTCCAAAAAACATCCCTACGCCTAAGGCCCTTAAAATACAAAGGCTGCAACTAAAATTTAAGCGCCGAACTTACGTTAATTTAATGTGAGTTTGACGAGATAAACCCTTGCGCTACACAGACTTCAACCTTTTTGGACATATTCATGTTACAGGGGAAAAGTGATTTTAGTAGGGTGTGATTCCTTTGCTACAACCCCACATTCATTAATTATCCATGATTACTATGGCAAGAGCATTCCTTATGAAAGTTCCAATACACTTACATCTCCACATGAATCCAGTGAGCGTAGCTTCAACACAGCCTCTGCCCCTTGCAAACTGCACTTTAGCCTAGATAGATCCATACGGTTATTGATCAAATGCCGGCAAGCTCCTTCACTGACTCCACTGGCAATCTGATAGCCAGCATCCAACGCCTTATCATAACAGAGCCTAGTACGGTTTTTTGAAGATAGTCTTCACACTTATCAATAATCTACCGTTTTGTCAGACCTCTCTTGCTCGCACTTTGCCGGATTCCCATGGCCACCGTGTCAGGCTCTCACCTGAGTATCTTCATGGGCCGTTCTGCCACCCAACTTTCAATAGCCTCATCACCCTAGTCGTGTAAGTAGCGCCCGGCGTTCCTCAGATATTCAAGTACATGGATAAAGTCCATGATGATGGTTGCCTAAACTCTCTTATTTTTCATAATCTAGGTAATCAGTTTCCTCTAATGATGGTGCCCATAAATAACAATGATCAAATGGCAGCAAACTCCCCAAATGACTCCACTGGCAATCAGATAGCCAGCATCCAGCGCCTTGTCATAGCAGAGGCTGGGGCGGTTTTTTTAAGATAATCTGCAAACTTATCAATAGCCTCCCGTTTTGTCAGACCTCTCTTGCTCTCACTTTGCTGGATTCCCCTAGCCACCTTATCAGACTCTCCCCTGCGTATCTTCAGGGACCGTTCTGCCACCCAGCTTTCAATAGCCTCATCACCCCTTGCAGGGTAAACAGTGACCAACTTTCCACAGATACCAAGTACATAGATAAAGTCCATGATGATGGTTGCCTTAACTCCCTTATTTTTCATAATCTAGGTAACCAGTTTCCGCTGATGAGGGTGCCCATCAATAACAATGACCAACTGCCATTTCTGCTTCGAATCTAGCCTGAGAGTTTCCTCAAAGGCTTCTTCTATCACGACTTCCGCCTCTCTTTCTACACAGGATCACACTCTCTTATTCCTAGCGGTAAGGCGGAATTTAACAACGTTGTCGCTCTTCAGATCCATATCCATGGCCTATTCTGCAGTTCAAGGATTTGGCTTTACCGTATAAACGGTAGCTACCTGTGCCATTCGTCTGAGATCTTTCTTCTCTCCCGGACTGAGTTTGGTTTGTAGCTTCTGCTAACTCTTTTGTTCGTTCTTCCTAGTTGCTTCCATCAACAATTACAGGCGCATCACCAAGCACTTACCGTCAAAACTGAGGATCTGCAAGTCTTCTGTGTGCTCAATCCCAACCTTGGGCTGTTCGTAAAATACCTCAAAGTTTTGATCCGTATCCGCTACCAGTTGCATAGCCTGTCGTTTTCCAACCATACTTGGGCAACTCTCACGATATCGTTTAATCGTTCGATCATAAGAGCGATCTATCACATCATTGACAATTTTCCCCCTCATCCAACAAAGCACTTGTCAATCTTGAGGTTTAACTGAGCATCCAGTGGAAACACGCTTGATTGCTTCCACTGGCTGTAGCTGCGCCGCTTAACTACGACAGGACCAAACAAACCGGTCAGTTGTCTGGAGGTCTTTTTCTTGACGTGATTCCTCTGCTCACCGGCGCTACTCGTTACCGCCGATTGCTGTAGCTCATCATTGGCCTGTTTATCAAGATACCCTTGGAGGAGAAGGTGCAACACTTCGTTGCCTTCAGTCCGGATATAGCGCTCTATGGTGCCATGCTCTTGTTGAATAGTTGATTCAAGATGCTGAATTATAGCGCCCAAATGATCACAAGCTGGTGAGGAGAATGAATAATTTAGGGCATTGCGCGCAGGCTGCGTTCACAATATACGGTGTTACATAATTATTGGTTTAACGACGTTTTATCACCATAAAAACGTCTCTTTTCCGTTACCGGATATATCGAAACCCATGATATTTTAGCGGCTGCATTGTCGTATCAAAAGAACCACCAAATTTCTATTGATGCGAACTCAAGGTCTGCAGCTGTTGAAAACACACTCCAGAACACTGTTCCAAATACCCATCAGACACCCCTAGGAATAGCGCTTGAAAACACTACTCCATGAACCACGCTCTTTCGGTAATTGACGCCATTGAGCTCGTGTTCTTAGTACCCACAGGACAACTTCAATAAAATCTCACCATTACTGGGACCACTGATTCTAACTTTGTATGGAGTTGTAAAACTGTCAGTATTTGGAACCCTTGCTCATCATCTAATCTGGTTATGTCCATATCGCAATAAAATACGCCATTATTTTGATAATCACTTATGTAAACAGAACCTAGGAAATACACTAAACATTGAGATAGCTTTCTTTCAGCTTTACATAATTACCAGCTGTATATATAAAGAAGCTGCGCTCTTTTTCAGATAGTTTCCGTATTTTGGTGGCCGGATTTCCCTTGTAAACAAAGCCACTTTCAAGACGTTTGCCAGGTGGCACCAAGCACCCGGCAGCGACAATGACTTCTTCTTCAACCACAGCTCCATCCAGAATAATGGCGCCAATACCAATCAGGCAGCGATTTTTAATAGCACACCCGTGCAAAACAACTTTATGCCCTACCGTTACATCATCGCCAATGGTCAGTTGGTAACCGTCTGGGTTGTAGTCACTAGCATGAGTGATATGAAGAACAGAACCATCCTGAATACTGGTTCTGGCGCCGATGGTAATTGTGTGCATATCTCCTCTAATCACCGCTGTCGGCCAAACTGAGCTGTCATCCCCGATAGCGACATTACCGAGGACAACTGAACTGTCGTCGATATAGACCCTTTCTCCAAGAACTGGCATTTTATTATTGAAGCTCCTGATGGCTTGACTCATTGAACGAGGCTCCTTTGGTGTTTCTGCAATACCCTTCGCCTTTGAAATCGCTACTTTAGTTGGTTGTACTTGCTCACTGAAGCGCCAGCCAAGCCCTAGCACGTAGTTGCTCTAAGCTCCCGAGGTTTAGCTTATTGCAGCCGCGAAGTAACTCCAAATCATTTTGGTATAGTTGATTATACGCAAACTGGATTTTGCTTGGATTTATACTGTGGTGCACACATCTATTACAAATAATAACCTTCCTATAGTGAGCTGTCATACGAATAATCAGCTACTGGAATCCATCGAACTACCTGCTTTTTCAAAAATCCTGCCGAAACATATTAAACCGACAATGGAGTCTACTATCAACGATACTGAAAGGGCTGTGCCTGCGTTATTGGCTTCTAGCAAAGGGAAAGACTAAGAGTCCTCACAAGAGCTATCTGATAAACTTTATGACAGTACTAGCCCAGCATGTAAACCTGTTGCTCATATGAAACCCGTTGTTAACAACATGGCTCTGCGTGAAGCCTATAACGAGTATTTGCCTCTATTGTCCGAATACTCTACTCGCCTAGGGCAAAACCGCCAGTCGTTCTAAGCTTACCCGTCTCTGGCAGACTCCAAAGAGTTTCAGAAGCGCAACAGCGCCCAGCAGAAAGTGATAAACAAGAACCTCAGGGACTTCCGCCTTGCCGGTGTTGTCCTTGAGTATAATAAGAAAGCCTATTATGGCGAGATTAAAAAACAACTTTCAGAGCTGACCAACAAATCCTCTAATAATGTTCTGGATGCAACCATGGCCTAGAGCAAGCTGTGATTACCGATGAATCTGAGTTGATTGGATTTCCAGAGTCAGCGTTGGCAGAAGCAAAACAGCTGGCAGCGTCAAAAGAGAAATGGGGTGGTTCCCTTGCTACGAAACCCCATTCATTAGTCCTCCATGATTACAAAGGCGAGAGCATACCTTGTGGAAGTTCCAATACGCCTGCCAATCTTCACTTGAATCCAGTGAACGTAGCTTCAACACAACCTATGTCACTTACACACTCCACTTTGCCCCAGTTAGATCCATACGGTTATTAATCAAATAACGGCAAGCTCCATCAATGACTCCACTAACAATAGGATAGCCAGCATCCAACTCCTTGTCGTAGCAGAGCTTTGGACGTTTTTTGAAGATAGTCTGCACACTTATCAATGACCTCCAGTGTTGAAGACCTCTCTTACTCGCACTTTGCCGTATTCCCATGGCCACCTTGTCAGACTCTCTCACGAGTATATTCAGAGACCATTCTGTCACCCAGCTTTTAATAGCCAATCGCCATTGCCCGGCTTTCCAAAGATATTCAAGTATCAAGGTACTGAGTGATAGTGTACAAATGATCACGAGCTGGCGAGAAGAATGCATAATCGAGGGTATTGGCGCGGTATGCGTTCACAAGAGACGGGGTTATGGAGTTATTGGTTTGACAACGTTATATCACCGTAAAACCGTCTCTTTTTCGTTACCAGAGATATTGAAAACCATGCTGCTTTAACGGCTGCATTATCGTATCAATAGAGCCGTACCCAACTGCCTTTCGGAGAATTTTTAACGCCCCAGAACATGGTGTCGCCCCACGTAAACAACTATTGTTGTCCCTGTTCATATTACCGAAATAACTACACAAGGCTCATGCCTTTCTGAAACTGAATTTTGTCCTTGGTCATGACGCACATCCTACTTAGAGGAAACCCTGTGTCGTAAGTTTAGACAAGAATGAGGCTAAGGTCAGATGGTAATCAGAAAGCTGTTTGTGCCCGTATCAAGGTGATAGCGAACCGCCTTTTGGCCAGATTAAGAACTCAGATCAAGCTGCTTCAGTGTGCGAGGCAAGAAGAAAATAGCAGGAGAATTACCACTGCTGTGCAGTGTTTGTAACCTCAAAAAAATTGTCCTCTCTGTTTCCACTGGATCAATGACCTTGAGAAAGAGAAAAGGCTAAAATGACAGTATAAAGTCAAGTTAAGGCCTTTAAAAAGCAAAATTTATCTAAATCTTACTGATAGTGATAACTATTTAGCCGTATTGGAAAACCAACGAGCCACTTCCTGTTTAACTCTTCATGTTCTCTGAACGCTTCCTAGATACAACAAAATCATTCATACTAAGCCGCTTCACGTTGGTGCTTAAGAAAGAGGTTACTACGCTCAGCCCCCATATATTTTGACAGTTCTTTTTTATCAACTTTCAACAGGTCAACAATAATAAGTCCAGAAAGAGCATTATTAAAATCTGGATTGACATTGAATGCAGCAAGCTCGCCCCGAAGCTTCAAATACTTACGTAACATAACAGGCACTCCTTTTTTATCTTTTTCAATCTGCTGTACCAGAGAAGACAACTGTTCAATATCACTAATTCCCTGTAAATCCTCCGTAGACCAGAACTGACCAGATTTTTGTAGCGGTGTTGTAGGTCTTACAAGTTCAGCCAGCGCTTGATCAGAATTGTTCACGCTAAGACAAC
This sequence comes from Borostomias antarcticus, assembly GCF_949987555.1. NCBI lineage: Eukaryota > Metazoa > Chordata > Actinopteri > Stomiiformes > Stomiidae > Borostomias > Borostomias antarcticus. The sequence goes on from NW_028175663.1 coordinate 257,762, forward strand.
TAGCCATTAATTGTCGGGATATTACACTGTAATCACTGCTGATACTTACTGGTCCAAATAAAGTCCTGTATTCAGGATTCAAAGCAACATAGGCACCAATACCTTTCCATAATAAATATAATGCCTTCAAACTCTTCTGATATTCTGGTCGCACAAACGAGCGACCCATTTCCAGACAGCAACCCAACTTATAAATAAACTTTTCATTATAACGAAACAGGCTTCGTGAATATAGTCCACGAATACCATGTTCCTTTATGATAGAATCAACACAGCCAATTCGATAAGCTCCCACTACTTCTGATTTTTCCCTATTCCACAAAAACAGATGTTGGTAGTATTGATCATACTGGTCAATGTCAAGGGTTCTGCCACTACCTTCTCCAACCTGTCGAAATGCCACCTCCCTAAGGCGACCAATTTCTCTCAAAACATAAGGGATTTCTCTAGAGTTCGCACAATATGCAACCGTATCACCTTTTTCCAAAAGCAGCATATTTCCCGACAAACTTTCAACCTCTGCCCTCATGGACAAACATGATGTAGCACCAGCAACTGGTTCTTCTAGACGACTTGAAGATTTTATGCTCTTTATTTTTTCTTTATCATTGACTTGAAGAGTACCATGCAGAGATAGCAGATACGTACATACACGAAGGTACTTAGTAAGAGCCTGTTTTGTGGAAAAAGAGCATAGCCTTGATGTTTCCAGCGTTGTACCAATCCGAAAGTTTAAGGTAGAACCATGCTTATTAACAAACTCTCGCACTAGGCTCAATGTTCTCAGTCTTGGATGAATCCTGCCGAGCCAGTGGAACAGACGGCTATTGCTTCCTTCAACAAAGATAGGGGTTACCTTGGCCTTAGCCTTTAGAGCAATTATGCTTGCAGTATTTTTCCAAACCGGATCACAGATAATTCCTAATTCTTTATTATAACTCGATACTTGTCCAGATGGGAAAATCAGCAATTGATGTCCATCAACGACCCATGCCAGAGCCTCTGCAATAGCTGCCCTGTTTTTTTCTTTACCTTTAAGGCTGAATACATCAACGCCAATACAAATATCTTGGAACTCTGGAATACGACATAGAAGCTCATTTGTCAGTGCTTTAACATCATCACGTTTCTGCATAAGAAAATCAGCCAAGGCTATCCCTTCAATTCCACCAAAAGGGTGGTTTGCAACAATTATGGATGCGCCAGTATCTGGAATCGACGATATGGAACCATTTACAACCTGATGCTCCACATCCAAAGATTGCAACAACTTCCCTATAAACTCCTTCCCAGAGCAAGAGTGCTTACTTGAAAATTCATAATGTTTTCCCAGTACTCTTAGGCCACTAATTTTTTCTATTAAAGATTCTATGAAGCCGAAAGGTGTATATCTTGGTAACTGAAAAGGTGAATTGACCATTTTCCCTCCATCCCTAAGTTTCTTGCATATCCAAACTAACTAACATCATGGCTGTGCCAATATCTAATTCCAACTGCCCAAATCAGTACTGTAAGCGTTACATTGTCTTCAATTCCTTAAACCTGCCTGCTCAATAAATATTCATGGCAACCAACACATGACTGCCGTCCTATAATGACTAAGCCAACTTCAATGAACAAACAGAATATTTGTTAGGAGTAACCAAAAGTGAAGATTTTTTGTATCAATTCACAAGAAGTAAAGTTAGCTACTCTTCGGATACAATGACCTTGACAGAAGTAAAAATACTCCACGTTATTAGCATCATACTAACCTTGTCAGATCATGAGGTAAAGCTCAGGGCAAGATATAGTCGTCTATTTATAAGCACTCATGATATATAGCTGGTTGACATTTCCAAGTGATATCTGTTGCAATGATTTATATGACGTAGATTCAACAAAGGTGTAAAAACTGATTTTAAAAGAATTTATTGCAAATGAGACAAGTTTTCGTTATTGCCTTGGTGGTTGGGATTCTATTATCTACAGGATACTATGTGCTTATAAAAGAGCGAAAGGATAATGGATTTCCTGAGTTTATCTACGAGCCATTGCCAGTTCTTATTGAGGTGTTTGAAGTTAAATTTGGTAATATATCTTCTTGGACTTTTTCGGAAGGGACTGTTGAAGCACTAAGAAAAGCTTTTCTCTATTTTGAAACCCATGGAAAAGTTACCTACATCACAAATCTTACTGATGGATCTCCATTGCGTGAGGGATCTATTGTACGTGGTCCTAATGACAATAATCCTTCTGGTCAGCTACTGGCGGTAATAGAAAATCGACAGCAGATCAACCAAGTCAAATTACTTCAGGTTAAACTTAAAACAGCAAGAAATCAACTTATCAAGGCAGAGTCAGATATCGACCATGCTCGTAGTAATCTCAGACAGTCAGAGCTGGACTTTTCTAGGATTAAAACTATTTATGAAAAGGGGGTTGTTGCCCGCGAAAAGTATGATCGTTACCGTACAGAAATGATCAATAAAGGGATAATGCTTGAAGGCGCAAAAAATCAGCTCCAGGTGCTCATGTCTGAAGAGGAAGCCGGCAGTATTGAGCTGGATAAAGCAAAGGTAGCACTTGAAAAAACTAAACTTTTTGCACCTTTTGATGGTGTAATCAGTAAACTTGATATTGTAGTAAATAATTATTCATACCCCCCTTCAATGACTACTTCCAATGTTGAAAGGGAAGTGTCCAGTGGAATAGTAGTTGTTGATAACAGTGTTTATGAAATTAGGCTGGAGGTTTCTGAGGCTGAAGCAGAACAGATCAAAGAAGGGCAGCAAGTCTATATCGCTCAGGATGACACAGCACTTTTTGAGGCTGCAGATACAGATTTTGATGACTTGAATATTGTTTGGGGGCAGGTTTGGTCCGTTAGCCCTTCCTTAAGTCTCCAGCACAGAGCAAAAATGATTAGAGTGAGAACCATTGGTAATTCCGAGAGCATTCAGGATGGGATGTTTGTACGGGTTTGGGTTGCAACACAGCAAAAAGCCGATGTTATTGCTCTGCCATGGCAAGTGATCTCATTTCAGAATGAGAGACCTTATGTTTTTGTAGTTAATAACGATAGTCGCGCAGAACGTAGATGGTTGACTCTTGGGATGAACGGTATTTTTAATACAGAAGTTACAAGAGGGCTTCGAGACGGTGATAAGGTAATTATTCGAGGTCAGCATCTATTGGATGAAGACAGCCATGTTGATATTGCAGGTTCAATGTAAAAGGAGCTGAATAGCCAATGGACTGGCTGGTTCAAAAACTGCTATATGAGTCACTGTTCGCGAGGATGTTATTGTGTCTGTCTTTATTGTTCGGGGCATTAACATATAATTCTGTTATAAGAGAAAATTATCCAGACCTTGATATCCCAAAAACCATCATCAGAGTGTTCTGGTCAGGGGCATCACCTGAACAGGTTGAAAAGGAAATTACCAACCCTATTGAAGATCAGATAAGAAGTATTAAAGGACTGAAGAATTTTAGTAGCGGTTCTTATAATTCATATTCTGTTATTACCGCTGAATTTGATGCTGATATGCCAGTAGCTAATGCATTACATCTTTTGCGTGATAAAGTGAGCAAGGCTGAAAGTAAATTTCCACCTGATAGTAATATCGGGAAGCCAGAAATTGAAGAAGTTTCTATTGCTAATATACCTGTTATCAGTCTAATTATGCATGGGAATATCGATGACCTGATCTTATCGGATGTAGCAAAAAGAACACAGTCTCAACTGGAAAGGCTCTCTGTTGTAAAAAGGGTTAACCTTGGTGGGCTTAGAGAGAAAAGTGTCCATATACAACTGAAGCCTCATAAACTACGTGAACTTGGTATCTCACCTATATTGGTCAGAGACCGTCTGCAATCAGCAAATAGAGATGTAGCTTGGGGAGAGTTCGAGGGAAGTGAAACCACCTTGAGCCTTTATCTTGAGGGGCGGTTTGATCGCATAGAAAAGATTAAGAATTTGATAATTCTCAGGATGGGGAATAACAGAGTTATAAAACTTAACGAAATTGCCAATGTTAATCTTCGCTTAGACAGAGAGACTAGTCGAACATACTTCAGTTTTGGTGAGTATACACCTACAAAGGGAGTCACTCTGGATATTGTTAAAAGGCCAGGAGAGGATACTTTTGAAGTAGTTGAAGAAGTTGAGAGTTTAATTTCAGAGATAACATCTAGCTCAGAGTGGCCTCATGGCCTATCAATTGAGAAAGTCACTGATGATGCAGAACTTATTGAGCTTGCATTTGGTGAAGTTGCTGAATCAATGCAACAATCAATTATTATAATATTTTGCGTTTTGATTCTTCTTTTAACATGGCGTGAAGCAATTATTGCAGGGATAGCTATACCCATAACATTACTATCCACATTTACTGTTACCAGTTTAATGGGGTATACCCTTAGCTCAATGATTCTGGTCGGTATGGTCTGGTCTCTAGGGTTACTGGTGGATGTTTTTATATTAGTGATGGAGGGGATGCATGAAAATATCCATGTCAAGAAAAGATCTTTTGAACCAGCTGCTTTGGCAACAGTAAAAACGTTCCTTCTTCCAGCTAGTGCTGGTCAGCTAACAACCATTCTTGCCATGATTCCATTGATTATGATGGGAGGTATATCTGGCAAATTTATAAGAATTCTACCTCTGACAGTAACGATAACTCTGATTATCAGTTTGATTGTAGCATTTTTTATTTGCATTCCCCTTTCAAGGTTCCTGTTAGAAAAAGAAAAGCATGATGGGAAAGAGCTGTTGATTAACCGGTTGAGTCTGAAATACCGATTAATCTTAGCAAGATGGTTGATGAAATCAGTTGTTAAGAATAGGGTGACGGCACTTTTCTGGGTGACCTTTGCCTTCAGTCTATTTACGATCAGCGTGTTTGCTGTAATGCAACTTCCCACAATGATGTTCTCAGAAAGTGATGACCGTAAAGTAGGGATAACTATCAAATTAGGCCCTGATGCAACCCTTGATCAGGCTCAGGAAGTTGCAACTAAAGCAGGGAATTTTATTCTACAGCAGCCATGGATTGAAAAAGCAATCCATTATGTTGGTGAAAAAAGCCCGATAACTACTGTAGCACTAACAGAAGTTCTTCTCCCTGACAAATCTTACAGTTTGGTAGGCTTTACACTTATCTTGATCCCTAAGAAAGAACGGGAAAAATTATCATTTGAATATCTAAATGACCTACGTAGTGGATTGAAAGAAGCGTTGAAAGATGAGCCGGCACTTGAAATATTCCTAACTCATATAGGCGGCAACCCATATAATTCAGCTCCGGTTCAGATTCAACTGATTGGTGATGACTATCAGAAGCTTCGTGAGATATCTTCTATGGCTAAGCAGCAGCTAAAAGTAATTCCTGGAGTGAAAGGAGCTAGGGATAATCTTGGAGCTCCACATCGTGAACTGCGTTTCCAATTTTTACCTGATCGCCTAAGTTTCCACGGCTTGTCTGAACATAGTGTGGGCCAGCAGATCAGAATGGCAATGCAGCAAGATGGTTTTGGCCAAATGGAAATGGCTGGGGTTCAGGAAGAACCAGAAATTCGTTTGAGTATGGAGTGGCCAAGTAGGTCAGGTGAGCTTGGCAGCCCTAAGCATATCTCAGAAATGCGACTGATGCAGGTAATAACGGATGATGGTCGAAGTGTCCCGCTGCTGGATCTGGCGCAGTTCCAGTTAGTAGAGGCTCCACAGATTATTTTGCACACCAATGGTCGCCGGGCAATAACGATTCAGGCCAGAGCTGAAGGGCAGACAGCTACCTCTGTAATGAATACCATTAGCCCTTATCTTGATGAGTTAAAAGCCAACTGGCCAAAGGGTTACGAATACAGACTTTCAGGTGAAAAGGATTCTACCAGTGAAAGTTACAATAATATGACTACCGCGATGATTTTAGCTATAGGGTCTATTTTTGTATTATTAGCCTTGGTCTTTAATAATATCAGCCAGTCATTAATCATCCTGCTTATTGTGCCTCTTGCATTGACTGGAACGTTTTTCGGTTTCTATTTGACAGAAATACCCATTTCATTTGTTGCTCTAATGGGAGTTGTCTCTCTTGTAGGTATAGCTGTTAATGATGGAATTATTATCATCGAAACGATGAATAACTATCGTCTACAGGGATGCTCGGTCAGTGAATCTGCTTCAAATGGGTCTGCTGACAGGCTCAGACCGGTTTTAAGTACAAGCCTTACAACAATACTTGGGCTGATACCATTGGCTATCAGTGATCCAAAATGGTATCCACTTTGCATGGCTGTAATTTATGGTTTAGTAGCTGCAACAGTATTTGCCATGGTTATAGTCCCGGCGCTCTATGTTTTATTGACTTCCGAGTATTCAGCTTCTGAATATGCAGGTAAAGAAACATAGTAACTACTCACAAAGTCTTGGTAAAATGATGGTATCTAATTAACGTGAGTTAGATGTAACCAGCCATTGTGTGCCAACAGATTGCGATCCATTCGAGCTTACAAATACCATTTGGCACGGCTCTTTTGGTACGACAATGCAGCCGCTAAACCATCAGGATTTTCGATATATCAGATGACGAAAAAGAGACGGCCCTACGGTGATATGACGTCATCAAACCAATAACTCCATAACACGCCTCTTGTGAACGCGTCCTGCACCAACACCATCGATTGTTCATTCTTCTCTCCAGCTCGTGCTCCTTTGAACGCTATCACTCAGCACCTTGAATCAACTATCCAACAAGAGTATAGCACCATAGATAGCTGTATCCGGGCTGAAGGCAACGAAGTATTGCTCCTTCTCCTCCTATGGTATCTGGATAAGCAAGCCAATGATTAGTTGCAGCAATCGTCAGTACCTAGTAACTACGGTGAGCACAAAAATTACGTCAGAACAAATACCATTGAACAACTGACCATCTTGTTTGGTTCTATCGTAATCAGGCGTCGCAGTTACAGCCAGCTGAAGCAATCAAGCGTGTTTCCGCTGTATGCTCAGTTAAACCTCAATACTGACAAGTACTCTTATGGAATTATGGAAAAAATTGTCAGCGATGTGATGGATAGCTCTTATAATCGAACTATTAAACAACATCGTGAGATGTTGCCTAGGGATGGTTGGAAAACGACAGGCTATGCACCTAGTAGCGGATACAGATCAAGACTTTGAGCCTTTTTACGAACAGCTCGAGGTTATAAATAAACAAACAGAAGTCCTACAAACCCTCAGTTTTGACGGTAAGGGCCTAGTGATGCGCTAGGAATGATTGAGGGAAACAACTAGGAAGCACTCGCCAAAGAGTCAGCAGAAGTTGCAAACCAGACTCAGCCTGGGAGGGAAGAAAAATCACAAACGAATGGCGCAAGTAGCCACCGTTTATACAGTAAAACCCAATCCTAGAACGTCAGAATCTGTCATGAATATGGATCGGAAGAGCAACAACATTGTTAGATTCCGTCCTCCAGCCAAGAATAAGAGCGTGTGGCCTAGTATAGGAAGAGAGGAGCAAGCCGTGATAGAAGAAGCTTTCGAGAAAGCGCTCAGGCGAGATCCGGAGCAGAAACGGCAGATGGTCATTGTTATTGATGGGCACCATCATCAGCGGAAACTGATTCCTAGGATGTGAAAAAGAAGCGAGTTAAAGCAACCATCATCATGGACTTTATCCATGTACTTGAATATCCATGGAAAACCAGTCACTGCTTACACGACAAGGGGAATTAGGCTATTGAAAGCTGGTTGGCATAACGGGTCATTAAGATACTCCAAGGAGAGTCTGACAAGGTGGTCTGAGGAATCAAGCAAAGTGCGAACAAAAGAGGTCTGACAAAACATGAGGCCATTGATAAGTGTACAGACCATCTTCAAAAAAACCGCCCCAGACTCTACCATGACAAGTCAATGGATGCTGGCTATCCAATTGCCAGTGGAGTCATTAGGGAGCTTTCCGCTATTTGATCAATGACCGTATTGATCTAACAGCGCCAAAGTGGAGTTTGTAAGTGACAGAAGCTGTGTTTAAGCTACGCTAACTGGATTCAAGTGGAGATTGACAGAAGTAGTGGAACTTCCATAAGGTATGCTCTCGCCTTCGTAATCATGGAGAACTAGTGCACGTGGCGTCGTAGCAAGAGACCACTATCTTATAATTTTCATTCAATAACCGTGTACTACCTAGCAGAAATAACAGGCTTATTTCATGTTGCAAATAATGCTTCCATTCCGGCTCATTTCATATTCATATTACCTTTATTACTCATCCTACTTAAGGATCCTAGCTCCCATGAGCCAAGTTCGCGCAACTATGTAACTAGGCCTTGATACCATGGCTTTCAAAGCAAAGCGCAGGTTGGCTCGATAACAATATTCAGCAAGGTATCTTAGGAAATGCTTCTGGTTAATATTGTGGTGACTGCCTTTCAGAGATTTTTTGACGTTCCGATCATAGTGTTGTCCCCCATAAACAACTAATTAGCCATAGATCCATGACCTCCACCTGTCACCACTGCTGTATATTGGTGCCCGGCATCGGCTATTCCTGTAAATGCACCAAGGCTATCACTGACAACAAAGGATGTATGATCACCGAGATGTTGTTATGCCGATAGCTCAAGCTCAGTTTTCCACAAAATGGTGCCAATAATTAAACACATATACAGCTGGGGGCTTTCCCTATTGGTTTGCACGGCGGCAACAAAGTGGTGTTTGTTTTTAGAACCTCTTCCACGTTTGCCTACATGTTTTTCACCACCCTGCATGAATCATCCATCTGCATATGTCCATACAGGGACGGCTGTCATCCCATTCTTCCATTACCTGCACAAGCTTGTGCTTCAAGCGCCAAGCAGCACTATAAGAGATTCCCTACTATCTCGAGAGCTAGGGCCTAGATGCCATTATTGGTCTGCGTCATTAAAAACATGCCTAGCAATCAAGTGGTAACTGGCAGTTGCCAACTTCTAGAATGGTGCCACTGGTCAATAATGTCTGATGGTGCAGAGGTTGCGCTGGTGGAGCTCACTGGTTTTTATGGTGCAATACTCCCAGCAACAACTCAGAGGACATTCAAACCCATTGGGGGGGCTTTTGATACGACAATACAACCACTAAAACATCAGGGTTTTCGATATATCAGATGACGAAAAAGAAACGGTTTTATGGTGATATAACGTCGTCAAACCAATAACTACATAACCCCGTCTATTGTGAACGCATCTTGCGCTAATACCATCGATTATTCATTCTTCCCACCAGCTCGTGATCATTTGTACACTATCATTCAGCACCTTTAATCCACTATACAACACGAGCATGGCACCATAGAGAGCTATAATCCGAGCTTAAGGCAACAAAGTGTTGAGCCTTCTCTTCCATGGGTATCTGAATGAACAAGTCAATGATGAGACGCAGCAATCTTCGGTAACGAGTAGCGCCGGTGAGCAAAGAAATCACGTTAGAAAAAACACCTCCCAACAACTGACCAGCTTGTTTGGTTCTGTCGCAATTACAGGCAGCGGGAGCAATCAAGCGTGTTTCCACTGGATGCTCAGTTAAACCTCAATACTGACAAGCACTCTGATGACATGAGGAAAAAATTGTAAGTGATTTGCTGAATCGCTCTTATGACCGAACGATTAAACGACATCATGACAGTTGCCCAAGTATGGTTGGAAAACAACAGGATATGCAACTGGTAGCAGGTACGGCTCAGGGCTTTGAGGCTTTTTACGAACACGCAAGGTTGAGAGTGCTCAAACAGGAGACCTGCAAATCAGCAGTTTTGACGGTGAGGGCATAATGATGCGGCAGTATGGGTTGAGGGAAGCAACCAAAAAGAACTCGCAAAAAAGTCAGCAGAAGTTGCAAACTAGGCGCAGTCCAAGAGAGAAGAAAGATCGCAAACAAATGGCACAGGTAGCAACCGTTTATACGGTAAAACCCAATCCTAGAACGGCAAAATCGGTCATGGATATGGATCGGAAGAGCGACAACGTGGTTACATCCCGTCCTCCAGCCAAGAATAAGAGAGTGTGGGCCAGTGTGGAAAGAAAGGCGGAAGCTGTGATAGAAAAAGATTTCGAGAAAGCGCTCAGGCTAGATCTGGAGCAGAAACGGCAGTGGGTCATTGTTATTGATGGGCACCATCATCAGCAGAAACTGATTACCTAGATTATGAAAAAGAAAGGAGTTCAAACAACCATCATCATGGACATTATTCATGTACTTAAATATCTGTGTAAAACCAGTTACTGCTTACACGACAAGGGTGATAAAGTTATTGGAAGCTGGGTGGCAGAACGGTCCATGCAGATACTCAGGAGAGAGTCTGACAAGTTCGCCTAGGGAATCCGGCAAAGTGCGAGTAAGAGAAGTCTGACAAAACGTGAGGCCATTGATAAGTGTGCATACTATCTTCAAAAAAACCAGCCCAAGCTATGTTATGACAAGGCACTGGACGCTGGCTATCCGATTGGCGGTGGAGTAACTGAGGGAGTTTGCCTCCATGTGATCAATGACCGCATGGATTTAACCGGAGAAAAGTGAAGTTTGCAATGGGCATAGGCTGTGTTGAAGCTACGCTAACTGGATTCAAGTGGAGATTGGCAGCGTACTGGAACTTGCATAAGAAATGCTCCCGCCTTCGTAATCATGGAGAACTAATTAATGTGGCGTCGTAGCAAGGGAACCACACCAAAACCAATTCGTCCACCACTATGTGAAAAACTGCCCACGCCATTGTTGCTCTTGCCCATATTGCTGAAATAGCTCCACAAGAATCATGTCTTTCTGAAACTGAATTTTGTTGTTGGGCATGATGCACTTTTCCTAGGAAACCCAGTGTTGAGAGTGTAGACGAGAATTAAACTTAGGGAAGACGGTAATTAGGTTTCATATTAGAAGAGCCTTGCGTCGATTTTATTAAAGTTATGAAATAGACTAACTGGTTATCTATAAATATTTGCCATCAGTAATGCTGTCCAAGAGTGTTTGGATCGCTCAGCGTAACCGCAGCATGTCTCAATTAAGGTCCACAGGCTGCTGGCTGAAGGAATCAATGGACGCTTCTAACTCATCATTCACAAGCAACCATATGGCTAAAACATTAACAAATTATATTGGTCAGGGCGCAAAGTCGTTGGGTCTTGATTTATCAGAGGTTCAGGCTGATCTACTGACCAGCTATGTTCTACTACTGGATAAGTGGAATAAAGCCTACAACCTGACTGCTATTCGTAACCCTAGAGAGATGGTCTTCCGTCATATCATTGATAGCCTGAGCATTGTTCCTCATATTTCAGGCCATACGATTCTTGATGTTGGCTCTGGCCCAGGCTTGCCAGGTATTGTTCTAGCGATTATGTATCCTGACAAAAAATTTACGGCCCTGGACAGTAATGGTAAGAAAACAAGGTTTATGTTCCAGGCAAAGATGGACCTCCAGCTGACTAACCTTGAAGTAGCAAATACCCGCGTAGAAAGCTTTAAAACTATGGACCTTTTTGATGCCATAACCTCACGGGCATTCAGCTCATTAGTTAACATGCTTGATGGTACAAAACACTTAATATCACCTTCAGGTGTTTATCTAGCCATGAAAGGGCTATATCCTGAAGAAGAGTTAAAGGAACTGATGGATCATCACGAGATTGAGTTTGTCGGCTGTGAGCCCATGAATGTACCAGGTACAGAAGGCGATCGACATCTAGTCATTTTACGTAACAGGTATTGAATGGTATTAAAAGGCTGTGGCTAAAATTCTAGCGGTAACCAATCAGAAAGGCGGGGTTGGTAAAACGACGTCCTGCGTTAACCTTTCAGCTTCTCTTGCAGCCAAAAAGCAACTGGTATTGCTGATCGATGTTGATCCTCAGGGTAATGCCACTATGGGGAGCGGTATCGACAAGCATGATCAGCAATGGTCTGTATACCATGTGCTGACTGGTCGCAGTGATATCAGTCAGGCCATTATGCCATCTCTGTATGGGGGCTATGATGTTCTTGGTGCCAATGCTGATCTGACCGCAGCTGAGGTTGAGCTTATGTCAATGGATCACAAGGAGTCACGACTCAAGGACGCTCTCTCCAAAGTAGAAGATCAATATGACTTCATCATGATTGACTGCCCTCCATCACTGAACATGTTGACCATAAATGCCATGGTTGCTGCCCGCGGAGTCATTATCCCAATGCAGTGCGAGTACTATGCACTGGAAGGTTTGACAGCCCTGATGGAAACCATTGCAGGCCTCAGGGAAACCATTAATCCAGATTTGTATATTGAAGGTCTGCTACGGACCATGTATGACCCAAGAATGACGCTGACCACTGAAGTATCTAGACAGCTCATCAACCATTTTGGTGATCAGGTTTATCGAACCGTTATTCCCAGAAATATTCGACTTGCTGAAGCTCCTAGCCACGGGAAACCGGTGTTGGCCTATGACAGAAACTCACGAGGGGCAGTGGCTTACTTGGCTTTGGCTGGAGAGCTGGTTCGCAATCATGATATCAAGGACCTCCACAGCAATTCTGCGAAAAAAACAGGAACTTAATAACAGATGGCGAAACAACGTCTCGGTACTAATTTGAATGCACTGCTAGGCAGTGCCAAGTTGCCAAGCTCTCTATCCAATGACTTGTCCGGACCTTCTTTGGTCAAAGAGTCTATGGATGGGGTGATGAAAGAGCTGCCTGTCGAATTTCTGGTTCAAAGCAAGCACCAGCCTCGCCGAGACATGCACTCTGATGCTCTGGAAGAGTTGGCAGAAAGTATTAAAGAGCAGGGCATCATGCAGCCTATAGTTGTTCGTCCGCTCGGGCAAAACCGCTATGAGATCATTGCCGGTGAACGACGCTGGCGTGCAGCACAATTGGCAGGTCTTTGTAAAGTACCAGCCATGATTCGTGATGTTGCGGATGAAACTGCCATTGCCATGGCATTGATTGAAAACATTCAGCGTGAAGACCTAAACCCTATTGAAGAAGCCATTGCGCTTTCCAAACTACAGAAAGAGTTTGAGTTGACTCAGCAGGAAGTGGCTCAGGCTGTTGGTAAATCAAGGGCAGCTGTTGCCAATATATTGCGACTGATGTCACTGAACCATGAAGTTAAGAAAATGCTAGAATACGGCGACTTGGAAATGGGCCATGCTAGGGCTCTGCTTTCTCTTGGTGAGATGGGTCAATTGGAAGTCGCAAGAACAGTAACGGCGAAAGGTTTATCTGTTCGCCAGACTGAATCACTAGTTCGTCGAATTCAGCAGGAAAAGGAGAAGGTAGGTAAAACCGTTAAGCTTCTTGACCCTAATATAAAGCAGCTTGAAGATGAGCTTTCTGAAAAGATGGGGGCGCGTGTAGCTATTCAGTGCAACGCAAAAGGAAAAGGGAAGTTGGTTATTTCCTATAACACCCTTGATGAACTTGATGGTATTCTTGAACACATTAAATAACACGATGCTAGACTTCCCAATCGATCTAATAAGGCATTCCTGAACCTACTTGCGGTTATTAACAAAGTCCAAAATAAAGATGATTTCAGCCATGCCCATTGAAGATTTTATCACCTCTGTTTACTGCTTGGTAGATGATTTGCTTAAAGAACTCTTTACGTTAGCCGTGCGTAGCCATGGCTTACCACCGAAACTCTCAGACCTTAAAACCATAACAATGTAGGTGGTTGGCGAGAAGCTTGGGCATCACAAAAACAACCATATCTGGGAATACTTTTGGTGCGGCGCTTTTGTTACAACAATGCAGCAGTTAAAACATCATGGTTTTAGATATATCCGATAACGAAAAAGAGACGGTTTTATGATAATATAACGTCGTCAAACCAATAACTACATAACACCGTCTATTGTGAACGCATCCTACGCCAATGCCATCGATTATGCATTCTTCTCACCAGCTCGTGATCATTTGGACGCTACATGCAGCACCTTGGATACTCTATCCAACAAGAGCATGGCACCATAGATAGCTATATCCGGACTGAAGGCAACAAAGTGTTATGCTCCCTCCTCCAAGAGTATCTAGATGATCCGCAGCAATCAGCGGTAACGCGTAACACCGGTGAGCAGAGAAATTACATTAGGAAAAATACCTCACGACAACTGACCAGCTTGTTTGGTTCTGTCGTAGTCAGACGCCGCAGATACAGCCAGCGGAAGCAATCAAGTGTATTTCAGCTAGAGGCTCAGTTAAACCTCAATACTGACAAGCACACTGATAGCATGAGGACAAAATTGCATTAATATGATGGATCTATCTTATGATAGAATGAGTAGACCACATTGTGGTAGTTACCCAAGTATGGTTGGAAAACGGCAGGCTATGCACATGGTAGCTGATACGGCTCAAGACTTTGAGACTTTTAACGAACAGCTCAAGGTTTGGCTGGGCAAACAGAAGACCTGCAGATCCTCAGTTTTGACGGTAAGGACTTGGTGATGCACCAGAAAGTGTTGAGGGAAGCAACCAAGAAGAACACACTCAAGAGTCAGCAGAAGTTGCAAACTAGGCTCAAATCAGGAAGAGAAGGAAGATCGCAACCGAATGGCACAGGCAGGCACAGGTTATACCGTAAAACCCAATCCTCGAACGGCAGAATCAGTCATGGATATGGATCGGAAGAGCGACAACATTGTTAAATTACGTCATCCAGCCAAGAATAAGAGAGCTTGGCTAGTGTAGAAAGAGAGACGGAAACCGTGATAGAAAAAACTTTCGAGGAAGCACTAAGGCAAGATAAGGAGCAGAAACGCCAGTGGCCCATTATTATTGATGGGCACCATCATCACCGGAAACTGATCCCCGTGATTATGTAAAAGAAGTGAGTTAAGGCAACCATCATCATGGACTTTATCCATGCTCTGGAATATCTCTGAAAAACCAGTCCCTGCCTACACGAAAAGTGGAGTGAGGCTATTGAAAACTGAGGGGCAGAACGGTTCTTGGAGCTACTCAGGGGAGAGCCTACAAGGTCGCCTATGGAATCCGGCAAAGTGCGAGCAAGAGAGGCCGGACAAAACATGTAGCCATTGGTAAGGTTGCATACTATCTTCAAAAAACAGGCACTGGCTTTGCTATGATAAGGTGCTGAATGCTGGCTATCCGCTTGCCAGTGTGGTCATTGAGAAAGTTTGCCGCCAGTTGATCAATACCCGTATGGATCTAACCGTGGCAAAGTGGAGGTTGCAATGGGCAGAGGCTGTGTTGAAGCTACTCTAACTGGATTCAGGTAAAGATCTGCAGACGTATTGAAACTTCCATAAGGAATTCTCTAGACTTCGTAATCATGGAGAACTAATGAATGTGGCGTCGTCGCAAGGGAACTACACCAGAACACTTTACTCAACACTGTAGTGCTTATAGTTATCCAAACACACAAACTCGGATAGTATACAAGCCTCTTAAGTGGTGTACAGATGGCAGAAAAGAAAGTTAAAACCTATACTGCGAGTTCAAGTAATCAGTTATGTAAATGCCTGTAGAATAAGATCAGCCAGTCACTGAACCCGCTAGATATCTTAATATTAACGGTAATACCATGCATGCATGCATAGATTGTCAAGTATCATCGACCCAAGTCATCTGGAAAAGTCAAGAATAATGATGAGCACGTATACAACGAGCTTAAACGTTTACGTAAAAAACGTGAGTTAGATGCTCGTACAGCCATTGATACACCTTCTGTTAGTCCAGAAACATCAATATGTGGCTTTCCTAGCTTACGTGCATAGACAATCAATCCTACCATCAGGTTTACGGCACAGTTAAATGGTGCCAGGTGTCAAGTATGTTCAATCTTCGAAATATTCTTCAACTAATCATCTAACGTGAGCTCGACGAGATAATCCCTTGAGCTACATAGGCTTAAGCCTTTTGCACATGTTCGTGTTACAGGAAAAGAGTGATTTGAGTACTTTATTGGCTAGCAAAGGCCCAGAATGAGACATTGTGCACTTTTCAAAAGCATCAATATGACTAAAATCCTTGAAATTCAAGGGCTGTAGCCAAAATTAAAGCGCCGAACTAACGTCATTAACGCTTTCTATTACTACCAGTTTCCTCAACATCACTTTATCAAAGATCTTCAGCTCTTTTGACTTCATAATTTTCCTAACTGACGTTACCAACGTTCAGGCCTTTCTCCTGCAACCAGACTACAACTTCTCAGAGACATAGCCATTATCTCCATAAATCCAACACGTTAACTCTTCGATGAGATATGGTACCTAGTTACGGTTATCGGTGTTAGCCAACAATGATGTAATTTATCAGGGGGTGGGTAATGATAAGGTGTAACTTAAAACCAAACTTCCAACCTGTAGATATTTTCTCCCGTCTAGACTCCTCACTGAAGACCTTGTGGTTGTTGATACTATGATTGTCACAGACAACGATTGGTGTCTATTCAATGAATGACAGGCCCATTGGTTACCACAAGCACTGAGACTTTAGATAAACCATCAGTGGTGTCAGAACCTATTTCATGAGTTCTACAAAGATATTATAGAATATCAAGTTCGGGAAATAATTTGATTATGTTGTGTAATCAGTAGCTAGTAATAGTGTTTTAATTTGCGAAAGCCACTCTGATGGAAATAGATGATGATAGTCATTATTTCACTGACCTATAACCTATATATCACTGGAGGTTTTTTTAAATGACAGACGCGTTGTCTATGCTATGTGATTAAAATGTTACCTGATTACCATCTAACCTAAGCATCCTTATCATCTAAACTTACGACACTGTTTTGCCCCAAAGTAGAAGGTACATCGTGACCAAGAACAAAATTCAGTTTCAGAAAGTCATTAGCCTTTTGGAGTTCTTTCAGCAATATGGCTAGGAACAACAATGCCGTGCCCAGTTTTTCAAATGCCGGTGGCCGAATTGGTTTGAATGTCCTCTGTGTTGTTGTCGGAAGTATTTCACCATAAAAACCCGTGAGCTCTACCAGTGCAATCGCTACCGTCACCGGACATCATGGACCAGTGGCACCATTCTGGAAGCTAGCAAACTGCCCTTTACCACTCGATTTCTAGCATATTTTTAATTACTCAACCCAAGAATACCATATCGGCCATAGAGCTCTCTAGACAGCTGTGAATCTCTTATAATGCTGCTGAGCGCTTGAAGCACAAGCTGATGCAGGTAATAAAAGAACGTGATGACAGCCGTCCTTGCAGGGACATGTTCAGATGGATGATTCCTACTTGGGTGGTGAAAAACATGGAGGCAAACATGGAAGAGGTTCTGAAAACAAACACCAATTTGTTGCCGCCGAGCAAACCAACGAGGAAAACTACCAGCTGTATATGCGTTTCAGTATGGTCACCAGTTCCAGGAAAAATGAGCTTGAACTCTGGGCGCAAAAGCATCTCGGTTATCATACCTGAGGTATTGTCCGTGATAGCCTCGTGGCATCCACGGGAATAGCCTACGCCGGACACAAACATACAGCAGTGGTGACAGATGATGGTCACGAATCGATGGCTAATAAGTTATTTACGTGAGTCAACACAATGATAGGGAACGTCAAAAAATCTCTGAAAGACAGTTACCACAATACTACCACGCAGCATCTGCCAAGATACCTTGCTGAATATTGCTATCGATTTAACCGCCGCTTTGATTTGAAAGCAATGATATCACGGCGTGGTTACATGGCTGCACGAACTTGCCCCATGGTAGCAAGGCTCCTTAAGCTGGCTGATGGGCAGTGGTAATCAGGAACAATTATGTTTTATCGGTGCATTCTTGTATCAAAAGAACCACACAAAATCAAAATATAGATATGTACCTATGGTTGGTACGTACCTATACATCATTATTGTAGCTTTATTTGTTTTCGTGCTTCTATCATTATAGTGATGAATCTTGGTTTTGTTTTCTGACTTGCATATAAGCAATGTCAGTCGCCATATTCGAGGCAATTATGGAGAACTCAGCTTTAGCCATTTCTCTATTTTTCCCCATTTCCTTTTCAACCTTTTGCTTTCTGGATTTAAACTTAAAAGACCTACCTCTATTTGCTACTCTTACATCTTGTGGCAGATCTGGTTCAATTTCCTGCCAAATGCAATCAAATGTTGTGCCATAAATAGTTTTAAGTCCATCAAGGGAAATCTCCCCCAAAAGGGGCTCTATCTGAACAAATAAATTGCTCATGACCTTTTTATAAAAAGGTCTCAAGTTCTCACGCTGATAATCTAAAGTTAACCTTCTATATACTGATGGAATAACTTTTCCACTATGGTTAATTAAATTATCTTCAACCTTTATATCATTAATTATCTGATTTAGTAGTTTTTTATAGAAGATAAGTGGATCCTTTTTCAGCATTTCCAAGTGCAACTGTTCAAAAGCTCTTGGTATCGAAATCATATAGGCATCATGATTGTCATCTACACCAACCGACCATGTTTTTTCTATTTCCTGATAATAAGAAGAGCCAGTTATCTTTAATAATTTTACAATCCCATTATGCATATCAGATAGTTTTTTACTTTTACACTCACCATTACCATCTGGTAATACCTCTCCTAATATTGACTTTAAAACAGACTTTACAACACTATCAGGGAGTTTATCGTATTGATGATAGAACTCAGAGAATTGGCTATGCAAATGATTGACCGTTTTAATTAGTAGAAGAACATATCCACTTTCTTCATTGGTAAGAGTCTTGTTAAGGTAGTATTTTTGGAATTCCTTTTCTGCAAGTCCAAAATCCATATTGAATTTGGCTAAAGACCTTGTAAGTGCCAACGGAAAGCATTGCTTATTTCCCTGAAACTTAGGCATTAGCTTCACCATCTTTTCCATGGATTCACAATCATCAAGAAATATCCAGAACCCATCAGCGACTGAAGTCCAGATAGCATCTCTTTTAGCCTCACCTCTCAGGGTTTGAAACCTCTCTTCTCCAAGAACCAGCTTCATGACATCTGAAACTTGTTCCAAATCCATATTGGCATCTCTAATTAAATTGTAAGGATCAGAAAGCCTGACAAAAGATTGTTTATCCGTAATAGCCCTAAGTACAAACTCAGGCTTAATTACACCATTTTGAAATGGGTCAACCTCATGAAATCTTGTAGCCCCTTCACTCAAAGCAGCTCTAAAGGCAAATATTTGTGCTAGCTGATGCTGTATCTTTTCCTCTACACTTCTTTCTTCAAAAAGTGGCTCTTGACTTGATTTAACCGTACTTGAAGTCATCAATGGTACATCGTCTTCAGAAAACACCTCGAAAGCATCATCAAAGCTTGCAAGTTTGGCTCTGGAAGAGGGAAGTTTATCCAGCACCTCGTTTATATCTGAGTCCAAATAGTCAATATCATCGGCCACAAATAAGTCATTACTATCAGTATCATCTATTCCAGTAAGATTATCCAGATTGCAATCAAAAATATCTGAATCAAAGGAAGTATCAGATATTTCCATGCCAACTATATTCAATGAAGACAATTCATGTTGACTTTTAGTTATCACTATTTCAGCAACAAAGGCATCATCATGACCTTCTTCAATACTATCACCAATGTCATAAACCACGGACTCATTTGAGTTAAGCCTAAGCACCTCATTTCCTGACGGTTTCTTATCTTGAGAGTTTTGAACTGCGGAGACTGATCGTGAGCAAATACTTTCATTATTAGATTCCTCAGTGATTGCCAGTGGCTCTACAAGAGGATCAATATATTGTTCTACATCATCAACTTCATGACACTTTCTACAAGAAAATGCTCTTTCTAATCGTAATTTTAATTTTTGTACCTTATGACCAATATCCTTTAGTTGTAGTATAAAACTACTTTCGTTGGTTTTCATAACAGCCTCCAAACTATTATCAGTCTTATAGCCATTATTGCTTAATGGCTCAACTCATCAATACGCCTTAAATATTAAAGATACTATTATGCAATCAGTTATGACCAAAGTGTTATCACTATTCACAAAAAGATAACCAAGAAGTAACTCATAAATGAATAAAACAACTTCATATATATAAAAATCTGGGAATAAGAATAAGCTCATAAAACGACAACCAAATAAAAGTTCTAATCACATCCCAAGATGTAATCTGAGATTGATAACTTATTTTGCTTCCTATCTATCTTTTAAGAATAGATTATCATGATTACCGCTGTGCCTCAGCAAGATTGAGGAGCCTTGCTGCCATTGAGCAGTTCGCGCAACCATGTAACCAAAACCTTCATGCCATTGCTTTCAAATCAAAGCGCCGGTTGAATCGATAACAATATTAAACAAAATATCTTGGCAGATACTTATGGTTAGTATTGTGGTACTGCCTTTCAGAGAAATTTTGATGTTTCTAATCATGGTGTTGACCCACGTAAACAACTAATTAACCATAGATTCGTGACTACCACCTGTCACCACTGCTGTATGTGGTGGTATGGCTTTGGCTATTTCTATGAATGCACCGAGGCAATCACTGACAACACAGCAGGTATGATCACCGAGATACTTTTGCGCCCAGAGCTCCAAATCATTTTCTAGGAAACTGGTGACCATACTGAAACACACATACAGCTGGTGGTTTTCCTCGTTGGTTTGCACGTCGGCAACAAAGGTGAGTTGTTCAGAACCTCTTACACGTTTGCTTCCATGTTTTTCACCACCCCAATAAGAATAATCCACCTGCACATGCCACTGTAGGGGACGGCTGTCATCCAGTTCTTTCATTACCTGCATAAGCTTGTGCTTCAAGCGCCAAGCAGCATTACAAGATATTTCCTGCAGTCTCGAGAGCTCCATGGACGATATGCCATTCTTGGTCTGAGGCATTAAAAACATGCCTAGAAACCCAGTGGTAAAGGGCAGTTTGCCAGCTTCCCGAATGGTGCCACTGGTCAATGATGTCTAGTGGTGGCAGCTGTTGCACTGGTAGACTCCCTAGTTTTTATGGTGCAATACTCCAAGCGGCAACACAGAGAACATTCAAACCCATTCGGCCCCCGGCATTTGAAAAACAGGTCCAAGCATTGTTGCTCTTAGCCATATTGATGAAAGCACTCCACAAGAATCTTGCCTTTCTGAAACTGACTTTTATTCTTGGCCATGAAGCACCTCCTAATTTCTAGGAAACCCTAGGGCATAAGTCCAGACGAGAATGGGGCTTAGGCTAGATGGAAATCAGAGACGGAATTGAGTGAGCCTCTTTTGATACGACAATGCAACCACTAAAACATAATGGTTTCCGATATATCAGGTAACGAAAAAGAGAAGTTTTTATGATGATATAACGTCGTCAAACCAATAACTACATAACACCGTCTCTTGCGAACGCATCCTGCGCCAATACCATCGATGATTCATCCTTCTCTCCAGCTCGTGATCATTTGGACACTATCATTCAGCACCTTGAATCCACTCTCCAACAAGAATATGGCACCATAGAGAACTATATCTAGACTGAAAGAAACGAAGTGTTTCTCCTTCTCTTCTAATGGTATCTGGATAAGCAGGACCATAATGAGCCACAGCAATCGTCGGTAACTGGTAGCGACGATTAGCATGGTAATCACGTCAAAAAAATACCCCGATAACTAACCAGCTTGGTTGGTTCTACCGTAGTCAGGAGTTGCAGTTACAGCCAGCGGAAGCAATCCAGCGTGTTCCACGCTGTATGCTCAGTTAAACCTCAATACTAACAAATACTCTGATGGCATGAGGGAAAAAATGTAAGTGATGTGATAGATCGCTCTTATGATCGAACGATTAAACAATATCGTGAGAGTTGCCTAAGTATAGTTGGAAAACGACAGGCTATACAACTGGTAACTTATACAGCTCAAGATTTTGAGGCTTTTTACGAACAGCTCAAGGTTGGGATTGAGCAAACAGAAGACCTGCAGATCCTCAGTTTTGACGATCATGGTCTAGCGATGCACCAGGAATGGTTGAGGGAAGCAACTAGGAAGAACGCGCAAAAGAGTCAGCATAAGCTGCAACCACGGCTCAGTCTGGAAAAGAAGAAAGATCGCAACCTAATGGCACAGGTAGTCACCTTTTATACGATAAACCCAATACTCGAACGGCAGAATCGGTAATGGATATGGATATGGATATGGATATGGATATGGATATGGATATGGATATGGATATGGATATGGATATGGATATGGATATGGATATGGATATGGATATGGATAAGAATGGCGACAACGTTGTTAAATAACGTCCTCCAGCCAAAGATAATAGAGCGTAGGCCAGTGTAGAAAGAGAGGCGGAAGCAGTGACAGAAGAAGATTTCGAGGAAGCGCTCAGGCGAGATCCGGAGCAGAAACGGCAGTGGGTCATTATTATTGATGGGCACCATCATCAGCGGAAACTGATTACTGGGATTAACATGAGTTAGACTCTAAGAAATCCATTGGTACACCTTCTGATTGGTACACCTTCTGATTGGTACACCTTCTGATTGGTACACCTTCTGATTGGTACACCTTCTGATTGGTACACCTTCTGATTGGTACACCTTCTGATTGGTACACCTTCTGATTGGTACACCTTCTGATTGGTACACCTTCTGATTGGTACACCTTCTGATTGGTACACCTTCTGATTGGTACACCTTCTGATTGGTACACCTTCTGATTGGTACACCTTCTGATTGGTACACCTTCTGATTGGTACACCTTCTGATTGGTACACCTTCTGATTGGTACACCTTCTGATTGGTACATCTTCTGATTGGTACATCTTCTGATTGGTACATCTTCTGATTGGTACATCTTCTGATTGGTACACCTTCTGTTAGTACCTGAACATCAATATGTGGCTTTCTTCGCTGTCGTGCATAGGCAATAAATCCTGCCATCAGGTTTACAGCAAAGTCAAATGGTAATCGGTGTCAAGTATGTTCGATCTGCAAAATATTCTTCACCTGATCATTTAAGCTTTCTATTACTACCAGTTTCCTCAATATCACTTTATCAAAGGCCTTACGCTCTTTTGGCTTCATATTTTCCCTGCCTTTAGTGGCTAGGTTCAGGCATTTCTCCTGCAACTAGGCTACAACCTCCTCAGAGACATAGCCTTTATCTCCATAAATCCAACCCGGTAACCCTTCGATGAGACCTAGTACTGGTTTACAGTCATCAGTATTAGCCGTTGTCAGGTAAAATGATAGAATTTCTCCGAGATGGTTAATGATAAGGTGTAACTTAAATCCAAACTTCCAACTTGGTAGACGTTTCCCCACGTTTAGCCACTTCACTGAAGACCATGTGGCTGTTGATCCTATGGTTGTCACAAACAACGATGGGCGTCGAGTCAATGAATGACAGGCACGTTGATTGTACCCCACGCACTGAGACTTTAGATAAACCACCAGTGGTATCAAAGCCTGTTTCATGAGTTCTACCAATCGATTGTAGGATACCAAGTTCTGGGAATAGTCAGATTTATGTTGTGAGATCAGTCGCTGGTAAAAGTACTTGAAATTGCGAAAGCCACTCTGATGGGAATAGATAATGATGGTCATTATTCCACTGATCGATAGACTGGATATCGATGGAGGCTTTTTTGAATGACAGATGAGTTGTCTATACCATTGTGATTCACATGTTATGCATCAATCATCCACATCACAGAATACACTGACAATAGACACGTGAGCCTCCAGTTCATTATCTATGGTTTGGTATACGAAAGATAGCTAAGTGTCTGTGGCTCACCTGTCTTTCACCATCTAACTCACGTTGGATTATGAAAAAGAAGGTAGTTAAAGCAATCATCATCATGGACTTTATCCATGTACCTGAATATCTACCGAAAGCCGGTCACTGCTTGCACAACAAGTTGTATGAGGCTATAGAAAGCTTGGTCGGCAGAACGGTCAATGAAGACACTCAGGAGAGAGTCTGACAAGGTGGACATGGGAATCCGGCAAAGTGCTAGCAGTAGAGGTCTGACAAAACTGGAGGCCATTGATAAGTGTGCAGACTATCTTCAAAACCCAGCCCTAGGCTTTGCTATGACAAGACGGCGGATGCTGGCTGTCCTATTGCCAGTGGAGTAACTGAGGGAGTTTGCCCCAATTTGATCAATGATCGTATGGATATCACTTTGGCACAGTTAAGTCTACAAAGGACAGAGGCTGTGTTGAAGCTATGCTCATCTGATTCAAGTGGAGATTGGCAGGAGTATTAGAACTTCCATAAGGAATGCTATCGCCTTCGTCACCATGGGGAACTAATGACCGTGGCGTCGTAGCAAGGTAACCACACCCAACTGAATTTTGTTATTGCCCATGACGCACCACATACTTCGAGGAAACCAAGCGGCGTAAGATCGACTCTTCAATTTTGGCTACAGCACTTGATTTTAAGGACTTTAGTCATGGTGATATT
Organism: Borostomias antarcticus; assembly: GCF_949987555.1. Taxonomy (NCBI): domain Eukaryota; kingdom Metazoa; phylum Chordata; class Actinopteri; order Stomiiformes; family Stomiidae; genus Borostomias; species Borostomias antarcticus. The sequence goes on from NW_028175663.1 coordinate 282,150, forward strand.
TTTTGAAAAGTGCACAATATCTCATCCTGAGCCTTGGTCCGCCAATAAAGTACTCAAATCACTCTTTTCCTGTAACATGAATATGTACAAGAAGGCTTAATCATATGTAGTTCAAGGGATTATCTCGTCTAACTCCAGTTAAAACCATTATAACCTTAGACCATGGTGTAAGAGACAAATAATCTCTATAAAACTAATCTTAATTAATAACAAGAACCAGTATTTTACTTAAACCTACTTCTAGAGGTAATCACTATGCCGGTAGATGGAATAAATAGCGTAAACAAAGAAGATCTCGTTGCTCTTCAGGCCAAGCTTGCAGCAGAAGCTGGTAAAGCAAGCACCACTCAGCAAGCTGAAGCAGCAGCGGATAAATATCATGATAAGCTTGCTGCAGAAGATATCTTAACGAGCGAAGACACTGTAGTTGAAAGATCAAATGCTCAACGTCTTGCATCAATACTTGCGGAAAAAGGACGTGTATAAGAGTTAAGCACGCATGCGTGCGCTTAACGCTGTATTTCAGAGGCGTTTCGAGATGTACACCTTTTCTTACTTCTCCGAAAAGTAGAATATTCATGATTCCCAAGGCCTTCAGCTAATATGGCCACATAACAAAACTCTGCAAAACCGATAATAACTCCCAACTTACACATCGATAGCCACAAGATTAAGTATAATCATATCGCGCTAACTTACACTATATTAACATAAGGTAGATGCTCGGAAAACCATTGTGACACCTACTGTTAGTACTGAAATATGTGACTTTATGGGCTGCCGTGCATAGGTAATCCATCCTGCCATATGGCTTGCAACAAAGTTAAATGGTGAAAGTAGGGGGTCTTTTGATACGACAATGCAACCGCTAACACATCATGGTTTTCGATATACTAAGTAACGAAAAAGAGACAGTTTTATGGTGATATAATGTCGCCAAACCAATAACTGCATCACCCCGTCTATTGTAAGCACATACTACGCCCATACCATCAATTATTCATTCTGCTCTCCATCTCGTGATCATTTTGGCGCTATCATTCAGCACCTTGAATACACTATCCAACAAGAGCACAGCACCATAGAGAGCTATACCATTACTGAAGGCAACGAAGTGTTGCGCTTTCTCCTCCAGGAGTATCTGGATAAACAGGCCAATGGAGAGCCGCAGCAATCATCAGTAACGAGTAGCACCGGTGAGCAGAGAAATCACGCTAGGAAAAATACCTCTCGACAACTGACCACCTTGTTTGGTTCTATCGTAGTCAGTCGTCGCAGTTACAGCCAGCGGAAGAAACTAAGCGTGTTTCCGCTAGATACCCAGTTAAACCTCGATACTGGCCAGTACTCTTATGGCATGAGGGAAAAATTGCCACCAATATTATAGATCTCTCTTATGATCGAACGATTAAACGACATCGTGAGATGTTGCCAACGTGTGGTTGAAACCCCACATACTATGCAACTGGTAGCTGATACTGATCAAGACTTTGAGGTTTTTTACGCACAGCACAAAGTGTGGGATTGAGCAAACAGAAGACCTGCATATCCTCAGTTTTTTATGGTAAGGGCCAAGTGATGCGCACAGAATGGTTGAGGAGAACAACCAAGAAGAACGAGCAAAAGCGTCAACAGAAGCTGCAAACAGGCTCAGTCCGGTGAGAAGAAAGATCACAACAGAATGGCGCAGGTAGCCACCGTTTACACAGTACAACCCAATCCTCGAACGGCAGAATCGGTCATGAATATGGATCGCAAGAGCAACAACGTTGTTAAATTCCGTCCTCCAGCCAAGAATAAGAGGGTGTTGACCAGTGTAGAAAGAGAGGCGTAAGCCGTGATAGAAAAAGATTTCGAGGAAGCTCTCAGGCTAGATCAGGAGCAGAAGCAAAAGCACCATGGAGTCATCATTATCGATGTGCACCCTCATCCGCGAAAACTGATTACCTTGATTCTGAAACAAAAGGGAGTTAAGGCAGCCATCATCATGGACTTTATCAATGTACTTGATTATCTGTGAAAAGCCGGTCGCTGCTTACACGGCAAATGGTATTAGGCTATTGAAAGTTGGGTGTCAGAGGCGTCCCTGAAGATACTCAGGAGAGAGTCTGACAAGGTGGTCATGGGAATCCAGCAAAGTGCGAGTAAGAGAGGTCTGACAACACGTGAGACCATTGATAAGTGTGTAGACTATCTTCAAAAACCCGGCCCAAGCTCTTCTATAACAAGGCGCTGCATGCTGGCTATCCAATTGCCAGTGGAGTCATTGATGGAGTTTGCCGCCATTTGATCAATGACCGGATGGATCTAACCATGGCAAAGTGGAGTTTGCAAGAGGCAGAGGCTGTGTCGAAGCTACCCTAACTGGATTTGGTAAGGTTCTTTTGATACGACAATGAAGCCGCTACAACATCATGGTTTTCGATATATCAGGTAACGAAAAAAATACGGCTTTACCGTTAGTTCGACGAGATAATCCCTTGCGCTACATAGGATTCAGCCTTTTTGTACATATTCATGTTACAGAAAAATAATGATTTGAGTATGGTGAGACTCTTTTAATACGACAATGCAGCTGCTAAAGTACCAAGGTTTTCGATATATCCGGTAACGAACCAGAGACGGTTTTATGATGATATAACGTTGTCAACCCAATAACTACATAACACCGTATATTGTAAACGCATCCTACGCCAATACCATCAATTATTCATTCTTCTCACCAGTTCATGATCATTTGGCCGCTATCATTCAGCACCTTGAAGCCACTATTCAACAAGAGCATGGCACCATAGATAGTTATATACGAATTGAAGGCAACGAAGTGTTGAGCCTTCTCCTCCAATGGTACCTAGATAAGCAGGCTAATGCTAAACCGCAGCAATCGTCGGTAACAAGTAGCGACTGGGAGCAGAGAAATTACGTTTAAAAAAATACCTCTCGACAACTTACCCCCTTGTTTGGCTCTGTCGTAGTTACAGCCAGAGGAAGCAATTCAGCGTGTTCCCTCGGGATGCTCAGTTAAACCTCAATACTGATCAGTACTCTGATGGCATTAAGAAAAATTTGTCAGCGATATGATGGATTGCTCTTAGCATAAAACGATTAAACGATATCGTGAGAGTTGCCACGGTATGGTTGGAAAACGACAGCCTATGCAACTGGTAGCAGATACGGTTCAAGACTTTGGGCTTTTTACGAACTGTGCAAGGTTTAGATTGAGCAAACAGAAAACCTGCAGATCCTCAGCTGTTACAGTAAGGGCCTAGTGATTCGGTCAGAATGGTTGAGGGAAGCAACCAAGCAGAGCGCGCAAAAGAGTCAGCAGAAATTGCACACTAGGCTCAGTCCGGAAGAAAAGAAAGATCGCAACCGAATGCCACAGGGAGCCCACGCTTATACAGTAAAACCCAAACCTCGAATGGTAGAATAGGTCATGGATATTAATAGGAAGAGCTACAACGTTATTAAATTCCGTCCTCCAGCCAAGAATAAGAGAGTGTGGGCCAGTGCAGAAAAGAAGTGAAAGCCGTGATAGAAGAAGCTTTTGAGGCAGCTCTCAAGTGAGATCAGGAGCAGAAGTGGCAGTTGGTCATTGTTATTGATGGGCACCCTCATCAACGGAGACTGGTTACCACAATTATGAAAAAAGGTAGTTAAGGCAACCGTCATTATGCACTTTATCCCTGTACGTGAATATCTGTGAAAAGCCGGTCACTGCCTACACGACAAATGGGATGCGGATATTGAAAGCTGGGTGGCAGAACGGTCCATGAATATACTCAGGGGAGAGTCTGACAAAGTGGCCATGGGAATCCGGCAAAGTGCGTGTAAGGGAGATCTGACAAAACGTGAGGCCATTGACAAGTGTGCAGACTATCTTAAAAAACCCAGTCCATTGCTCTGCTATGACAAGGCGCTAGATGCTGGCTATCAGATTGCCATGGTAGTCATTGAGGGAGCTTGACGCCATTTGATCAATAACCGTATGGATCTAACCGAGGCAAAGTGGAGTTTGCAAGGACAGAGGCTGTGTTGAAGCTACAATACTTGATTCAAGTGGAGATTGGCAGGCGTATTAGAGCATTCCATAAGGAATGCTCTCGCCTTCGTAATCATATAGAACTAATGAATGTGACATCATAGCAAGGGAACCACCCTCATTTGAGTACTTTATTGGCTGGCAAATGCTCCAAAGGAGCCATTGAATACTTTTCAAAAACCATCACTATGACTAAAACCATTAAAATCCAATGGTTGTAGCCAAAACAGAAACGTTGACCTCACGTTAGTTACGTGGTTTGACGACGTCATATAACCATAAAATCGCCTATTTTTCGTTACCGGATATATAGAAAACCAAGATGTTTAGCAGTTGCATTGTCGTATCAAAAGAACCACCCCCTTATTGGTTCCTAATTACCACGGTTCATCACCCAGTTTAAGAAGCCTTGCTGGCATGTACCAAGTTCGCGCAGCCATGTAACCAAGCCTTAATACCATTGCTTTCAACTCAAAGCTCCGGTTGAATCGATAGCAATATTCAGCAAGGTATCTTGGCAGATACTTCTGGTTAATATTGTGGTAACTGCCTTTCAGAGAATTTTTGACGCCCCAGATCATAGTGTTGACCCACGTAAACAACTCATTAGCCATAGATTCGTGACCTCCACCTGTCACCACTGCTGTATGTGTGTGTCCGGCGTCGGCTATTCCTGTAAATCCACAGACCATCACTTACAACACAGCAGGTATGATCACCGAGATGCTTTTGCACACAGAGTTTCAACGCATTTCCCCGGAAACTGGTGACCTCGCTGAAACGCATATACAGCTGGTAGTTTTCCTCATTGATTTGCACGGAGGCAACAAATGGGTGTTTGTTTTCAGAACCTTCCACACGTTTGCCTCCATGTTTTCCACCACCCCAATAGGCATCATCCAACTGCACATGTCCCTGCAGAGGACGGCTGTCATCACGTTCTTTCATTACCTGCATAAGCTTGTGCTTCAAGTGCCAAGTAGCATTATAAGAGATTCTCAGTTGTCTAGAGAACTATAGGGCCGATATGCCATTCTTGGTCTGAGTCATTAAAAACAGGCCTAGAAACCAAGTAGTAAAGGGTTGTTTGCTAGCTCCCAGAATGGTATCACTGGTCAATGATGTCTGGTGGCGGCAGCGATTGTACTGGTAGATCTTACGGGTTTTTCTGGTGCAATACTCCCGACAACAACACATAGGACATTCAAACCCATTCGGCCACCGGCATTTAAAAACCTGGTAACGGCATTGTTGTTCCTAGCCATATTGCTGACAGAACCCCACAAGGCTCATGCCCTTCTTAAACTGAATTTTGTTCTTGCCCATGAAGCACCTTCTACTTAAAGGAAGACTTGGGTCATAAGTTGAGACCAAAAGGAGACTTAGGCAAGACGGTAATCAAGAATTAGTTTGACCCCGTTATATCACCATAAAGCCATCTCTTTTTCGTTACCTGATATATCGAAAACCACGATATTTTAGCTGCAGTATTGTCGTATCAAAGGAATCACACCAATCTAATATCATGTCAAGGCGTCGGCCAATACAGTTTGAGCACTTAATCGCTACCGCTCAAAAAAAAATAGGAGTACTGGAGGAAGTCTGTTTTTTGGTGACTATATGAGGCTGACGGTCGTTCAATACAGAATAACTAATCAATAAACTAAGTCGAACTTCTCGTAATTACTATTATATATAGAGAAATCTTATCTCATTGGTCTGTTTATTATGAAAATTCCATTGTTATTGGCTATGAAACTGTTTTTCATGCTTTGGAATAAACGTGGTATTTTCCTCTCATAGCTGTTTTGTAGATAAACTTCTGAAATAATGAGCCTTTATAGCCCACCGATTAAAGAGTATTTCATGACTTCCAGCATGACTGCATTCGCCCGGATTCAGATACAGGAGGATTGGGGAAGCCTAGTATGGGAAATTCGATCCGTTAACCACCGTTATCTTGAACCACATTTTCGTCTGCCTGAGCAAGCTCGAGAAATAGAGCCCACGTTGAGAGAGATAATCCGCAAACAACTGAAAAGAGGTAAGGTTGAATGTAGCCTTAAATATCGGTTAGTTGATAAAGAACAGGCGCTGGATCTCAATTGTGCTTTATTGGAAAAACTGAGGTCAGCAGTTCATGAAATTGAGGCTCAGTTTTCGCAGGTGGCCCCGGTAAACCCACTTGAAGTTCTTCAATGGTTTGGTGTTCAGACGACTGAAGAAACCAAGATGACAGTGGTACATAAGGCCGCCGTAAAGGGGTTTCATGATGCAATTATTCAGCTGACTGAGATGAGGCAGCGAGAAGGCAGAGAACTTCAGTCTTTCGTCGAGGCACGGCTAGAGAAAATAGGTGAAGAGATCAAACAACTGCGTGTTCTGTTGCCAAACATTCTGCGACACCAGCGAGAGAAAATTCTTGATCGACTTTCTGAAGCCAAACAGGAGTTAAATCAGGAGAGGCTGGAGCAAGAAATGGTTATTTTGGCTCAGAAGATGGATGTTGATGAAGAGCTTGACCGTCTGGAAACCCATATCACCGAGGTGCGCAGAACCATCAAGTCCTCAAAACAGGGCGAGGTAGGGCGGCGCTTGGACTTCCTGATGCAGGAGTTAAACAGGGAGGCTAATACTCTGTCGTCCAAGTCTATTCATGCAGGACTGACCCAGACAGCAGTCAACTTTAAAGTCTCTATTGAGCAGATGAGGGAACAAATCCAGAATATTGAATAATAAAGTTATTTAAAATAAAAATATTCCCATTTCTATTTGCATAAAGAATAGAGCTAACTCTATAGGATATAGAGTTTCATACAGGGCGCTTACCATGGAGTTTTCATGAATATTGGCAAGCTTTACATTATTGCAGCGCCTTCTGGGGCTGGTAAAACCAGCATGGTGAAAGCAATGGTTGAGTCCACGCCTCATGTCCGGGTGTCTGTCTCCCATACGACCAGAGGTATACGCCTTGGTGAGCAGGATGGAGTGAACTACCACTTTACATCTGATGAGGGCTTTCAGGACATGTTGGAAAATGACATGTTCCTTGAACATGCGGAAGTATTTGGCTATTACTATGGTACTTCGGCGCATTGGGTTCTAGAGCAGCTGAATAAGGGTGAAGACGTTATTCTTGAAATAGACTGGCAAGGAGCTCAGCAGGTACGCAGCCTTATGCCAGATGCTGTTTCAATCTTTATTCTTCCACCTTCGCTGGAGGCCTTGAGAGAACGTCTTATCGGTCGAGCTACGGATGATCGCTCAATTATTGAGAGACGTATGTCTCAGGCTGTCAGTGAGATGTCCCACTATAGTGAGTTTCAATACTTGGTGATTAACGACGAATTTGACCTTGCCTTGCGAGATTTACAAACCATTATACGTAGCCAGCGCCTATCAATTAATTGGATGCAGTATTACAAGGAAGATTTGATCAGAGGGTTAATAAGTTACTCATAGTTGGTCGATAGCCTAAGTCAACGTGAATTCGATGGTGAAAGACAGGGGAGCCCAAACCACTTAACTACCTCTCTGATACCAAACCAAAGATTGGGGTGGCTCTTTTGATACGACAATGCACCCACTAAAACATCATGGGTTTCGATATATCCGGTAACGAGCAAGATACGGTTTTATTATGATATAACGTCGTCAAACCAATAACTACATAACACCGTATCCTGTGAACGCATCCTACTACAATACCCGCTATTATTTATTCTTCTTACCAGCTCGTGATCATTTGGCCGATATCATTCAGCACCTTTAATCCACTCGCCACCAAGAGCTTAGCACCATAGAGAGCTATATCCAGACTGAATGCAACAAAGTGTTGTGCCTTCTCCTCCAAGAGTATCTGAAGAAACAGGCCAATGATGAGCCGCAACAATCGTCGGTAACGAGTAGCTATGGTGAACAGAGAAATTACGTCAGAAAAAATCCCTCCCGACAACTAACCTGCTTGTTTGGTTCTGTCGTAGCCAAGAGTCGCAGTTACAGCCAGCTGAAGCAATCCAGCATGTTCCCGCTGGATGCACAGTTAAACCTCAATACTGACAAGTACTCTGATGGCATGAGGAAAAGAATTGTCAACGATTTGATGGATCGCTCTTATGATCGAACTATTAAACGACATAGTGAGAATTGCCCAAGTATGTTTGGAACACGACAGACTATGCAACTGGTAGCGGATACGGCTCAAGACTTGGAAGCTTTTTACGAACAGCTCAATGTTGTAATTGAGCAAACAGAAAACCTGCAGATCCTTAGTTTTGACGGTAGGACTTGATGATGCGCCTAGAATGGTTGAGGGAAGCAACCCAGAAAAATGCACAAAAGAGTCAGCAGAAGTTGCAAACCAAACTCAGTCTGGGAGAAAAGAAAGATCGCAAACGAATGCCACAGGTAGCCTCCGTTTATACGGTAAAACCCAATCCTAGAACGGCAGAATCAGTCATGGATATTGATCGGAAGAGCGACAACGTTGTTAAATTCCATCATCCCTCCCTGAACAAGAGAGTGTGGGTCAGTGTAGAAAGAGAGGCAAAAGCCGTTATAGCAGAAGCTTTCTTGGAAGCGCTCAGGCTAGATCCGAAGCAAAACCGGCAGTGCCCCATTGTTATGAATGGCACCCACATCAACGGAAACTGATTATCTGAATTATGACAAAGAAGGATGTTAAGGCAACCATCATCATGGACTTTATCCATGTACTTGAATATCTGTGGAAAGCTTGGCACTACTTACACGACAATGGGATGAGGATATTGAAAGTTTGGAGGCGGAACGATCCCTGAATAATACTCAGTGGAGAGTCTGACAAGGTGCCCATGGGAATCCGGCAAAGTGCGAGCAAGAGAGGTCTGACAACATGGTAAGCCATTGATAAGTGTGCAGACTATCTTCAAAACCACGCCCTATGCTATGCTACGACAAGGCGCTGGATGCTGGCTATCCGATTGCCCGTGTAGTCATTGAGGGAGTTTGCCACCATTTGATCAATGACCGTATGGATTTAACTTGAGCAAAGTGGAGTTTACAAATGCCATAGGCTGTGTTGAAGCTACGCTCACTGGATTCAAGTGGGGATTGGCAGGCATATTGGAGCTTCCATAAGCCATGCTTTCGCCTTCGTAATCATGAAGAACTAATGAATGGGCCGTCGTACCAAGGAACCACACCCCTCAACATTCGCTGAGGTCAGAATAAACCCTTCCATAATGCTTAGAGCCTCAACGACCAAGGGCCCATGAAACCTGTAGAAATTATTTGTGTGAGGCCCTTTTGAAACGACAATACAGCCGCTAAAACATCATGGTTTGCGATATATCCGGTAACAAAAATAGACGGTTTTATGGCTATATAACGTCGCCAAACCAATAACTCCATAACACCGTCTCTTGTGAACGCATCCTACTCCAATACTCTATTATTCATTCTTCTCTCCAACGCATGATCATTTGGACGCTATCATTCAGCACCTTGAGTCCACTCCCCAACAAGAGCATGGCACCATAGATAGCTATATCCAGACTGAAGGCAACGAAATCTTGCGCCTTCAGATCCAACAGTATCTGGATAAGCAAGCCAATGATAAGACTCAGCCATCCTAGATAACTGGTAGCAACGGTGAGCAGAGAAATCACATAGGGAAAATACCTACCAACAACTGACCAGATTGTATGGTTCTGTTGTAGTCAGGCGCCGCAGTTACAGCCAGCGAAAGCAAGCCAGCGTGTTTCCTCTGAATGCTCAGTGAAACCTCAATACTGACCAGTACTCTGATGGCATGATGGACAAAATTGTCAGCGATGCTACGGATCGCTCTTATGGCCTAATGATTAAACGACATCGCGAGAGTTGCCCGAGTATGGTTGAAAAACAACAGACTATGCAACTGGCAGCAAATACGGCTCAAGATTTTGAGGCCTTTTACGAACAGCGCAAGGTATGAATTGAGCAAACAGAAGACCTGCAGATCCTAGGTTTTGACGGTAATGGCTTGATAATGCGAGAGGAATGGATTATGGCAGCACCTAGGAAGAACGCGCAAAAGAGTAGCAGAAACTGCAACCTAGGCTCAGTCCGCGAGAGAAGAAAGATCGCAAACAAATGGTACAGGTAGCCACCGTTTATACGGTAAACCCTAATCCTCGAACGCCAGAATCGTTAATGGATATAGATCGGAAAAACGACAATGGTGTTAAATTACGCCCTCCAGCTAGGAATAAGAGAGTGTAGGCCAGTGTAGAAAGAGAGGAGGAGGAGGAGGAGGAGGAAGACGTGATAGAAGAAGCTTTCGAGGACGCTCTCAGGCAAGATCCGGAGCAAAAACGCTAGGGGTCATTGTTATTGATGAACACCATCATCAACGGCAACTGATTACCATAATTATGAAAAAGAAGGCCGTTAAGGCAACCACATCATGGACTTTATCCATGTACTTGAATATCTGTGGAAAGCCAGCCACTGCTTACACGACAAGGGGAATAGGTCTATTGCACCATGGGTGGCAGAACGGTCCCTAAAGATACTCAGGGGAAAGTCTGGCAAGGTGGCCTTGGGAATCCGGCAAAGTGCAAACAAAAGATGATTGACAAAACTTTAGGCCATTGATAAATGTGCAGACTATCTTCAAAAAAACGCCCCATCCTCTGCTATAATAAGGCGCTGGATGCTGGTTATCAGATTGCCAGTGGAGTCATTGAGAGAGCTTGCCTCCATTTGATTAATGACCGTATGGATCTGACCTAGGCAAAGTGGAATTTGCAAGTGGCAGAGGCTGTGTTGAAGCTACGCTCACTGGATTCACGTGGAGATTGCTAGGGGTATTGGAACTTGCATAAGGAATGCTCTCGCCTTTGTAATCATGGAGAACTAATGAATAGGGCGTAGTAGCAAGGGAACCACCCCTATGTATTTATTGATTCAACGACGTTATATCACTATAAAAACGTCTATTCCCCGTTACCTGATATATCGAAAACACTGATGTTTTAACGGCTGCATTGTCGTATCAAAAGAGCCGCACCAATCAGGGTTACAGCAAAGTTAAATGGTGAACGGCGTCGAGTATGTCCGATCTGCAGAATATTCTTCAACTGATCATTTACGCTCTCTATTGCTGCCAATTTCCGCACCAGCGCTTTATCAAAGGGCTTCAGCTCTTTTGGCTTCATATTCCCCCTGACATTCATTACTAGATTCAGGGCTTTCTCCTGCAACTTGGCTACCAACTTCTCAGAGACATAGCCCTTATCTCTACCTAATTATCTCTGTTCATCAGCCAGCATAAGGAGCCTTGCTGCCATGAGCAAGTTCGCTCAGCCATGTAACCAAGCCTTTATACCATTGCTTCCAAATCAAAGCGCCGGTTGAATCAATAGCAATATTCAGCAAGGTATCTTGCAGATGCTTATGGTTAATATTGTGGTAACTACCTTTCAGAAAATTTTTGACGCCCCCTATCATGGTGTTGACCCACGAAAGCAACTCATTGCCATCGATTCGTGACCACCACCTGTCACCTCTGCTGTATATGGGTGTCCGGCGTCGGCTATTCCTATGAAGGCACCGAGGCCATCCCTGACAACACAGCAGGTATGATCAGCGAGATACTTTTACGCCCATAGTTACATCTCCTTTCCCCGGAAACTGGTGCCCATACTGAAACGCATATACAGCTGGTAGTTTTCCTCGTTGGTTTGCACTGAGGCAACAAATGGGAGTTTGTTTTCAGAACTTCTTCCACGTTTGCCTCCATGTTTTTCACCACCCAAGTAGGAATCATACATCTGAACATGTCCCTACAGAGGACGGCTATCATCATGTTCTTTCATTACCTGCATAAGCTTGTGCTTCAAGCGCCAAACAGCATTATAAGATATTTCCAGCTGTCTCGTGAGCTCTAGGGCCGATATACCATTCTTGGTCTGAGTCATTAAAAACATTCCTAGAAACCAAGTGGGAAATGGCAGTTTGCTAGCTTCCAGAATGGTGCCACTGGTCAATGATGTCTGGTGACGGCAACAATTGCACTGGTATAGTTCACTGGTTTTGAGGGTGCAATACTCCCGGCAACAACACAGAGGACATTAAAACCCATTCGGCCACTTCCATTTGAAAAACTTGGCACAGTATTATTGTTCTTGCCAATATTACTGAAAGAACTCCACAAGGCTCATGACTTTCTGAAACTGAATTTTGTTCTTGTCCATGATGCCCCTTCTACTTCGAGGAAACACAGTGTCGAAAGTGTAGACAAGAAAGATGCTTAGGTCAGATGGTAATCAGGTATCTCTATAAATCCAACCCTTTAACTCTTCGATGAGATCTGGCACTGGCTTACGGTCATCGTGGTTAGCCATTGCCAAGCAAAATTATAAAATTTCTCCAAGATAGTTAATGATAAAATGTAACTTAAAACCAAACTTCCAACCTGTAGACATTTTCCCTCGTTTAGCCTCTTCACTGAAGACCTTGTACCTGTTGATCCTATGGTTGTCACAGACAACTAAGGCGTCGAATCAATGTCATGACAGGCCCATTGGTTGCCCCATGCACTGAGACTTTAGATAGACCGTAAGTGGTATCAAAGCTTGTTTCATGAGTTCTACAAAGAGATTGCAGGATACAGGTTCTGTGAATAGACTGATTTATATAGATGATGGTAGTCATTATGTCACTGAGCTATCTCATAGATATCACTGTAGTTTTTTTGAATGACAGATAAGTTGTCTATGCCATTGTGATGCACAATGTTATGCAGAAATCACCCATAGCACAAAATACACAGGCAATAGACACTGGAGTCTCCAGTTCGTTATCTCTGGTTTGGTATCCGGGAGATAGCTTAGTGGCTGTAACTCCACTGTCTTTCACCATCGAACTCCAGTTATTTCCAGATATGTTTGTCTTTGTGATGTCCAAGCCACTCGCCAACCACCTCAATTGTGATGACTGCACTATCCGAGAGTTTTGGTGAGAAACCAGAGCTGCGCAAGGCTACCGGAAAGAGTTCTTTAAACAAATCATAGATCAGCCAATAAACAGTGGTGATATAATCTTCAGTGGGCATGGCTAAAACCATATTTATTTTGGAATGCTTTTAATAGCAGGAAGGAGGTTCAGTCATACCTTATTAGATCAACTGAAAAGTCTAACAGCGTGTAACTACAAGGACTTATACGGCAGCTAAGAATGTCGTTGATTTGGTGAACCACTATTAAATAGCCGTGACTTAATGAAACAGTGTTTTCCCGAAACCCCATAGAGCAGTTATAATTCCGCAGATTTTGTAGCGTTTAAGCTTTTTCAGACATCCCAAGGTAATCTCAATGCGTCCAAGCGGAAGAACGGCAGACCAGCTCCGTGATGTAGAAATCACTCGTAATTATACCAAACACGCAGAAGGATCTGTCCTTGTTGAATTTGGCAATACTAAAGTCATCTGTACAGCCTCGGTTGAACGTGGAGTTCCACGGTTTCTTAAGGGAACTGGTCAGGGCTGGATTACCGCTGAGTATGGCATGCTGCCACGCTCAACCACTGAGCGTATGGGCCGAGAGGCCTCCATAGGTAAACAAGGTGGCAGAACCATTGAGATTCAACGTCTTATTGGCCGAGCTCTGCGAGCAGCAGTAGATATGAAAAGGCTGTGCGAGAATACCATTAATATTGACTGTGATGTCATTCAGGCCGACGGTGGTACCCGTACTGCATCGATTACCGGTGCCTGTGTCGCTCTGGTTGATGCACTTAGGTACATGCAAGAAAAGAAAATTGTCAAAACTGATCCATTCCTGCATATGATAGCCGCCATTTCTGTTGGTATCTATAATGGCAGTCCTGTGTTGGACCTCGATTATCCCGAAGATTCCAGTGCTGAGACAGATATGAACGTCGTCATGACCGATGCTGGCGGTTTTATCGAAATACAGGGAACAGCAGAAGCCGCGCCTTTCAGCCAAAATGAAATGATGGCAATGATGGCTTTGGCTCGGTCAGGTATTGAAGAAATTATTGAATTACAGAGAAAAGCATTAGCAGAATGACACCTTACTGCCTGCTCTTTTAATTGATCTCTTTTTAATATAACCAGATTATATATTTGGTTCTTTTTCTTGATAGGCAGGCAGTATGATTATATCAATGATTGGTTCTCATGGAACCGGCAAAACAACACTCTGTAACTCCATGATCGCAAAGCTGGGGAACGAATGGTCAGTTTTTGACGACTATTACCGGAAAACTGCACAACAGCTGAGCTATAAAACACCGAGGGAAGCGATATTGGAAAATCAGGCCATCAGCCAAATATCTTCTACAGCAATGGCAGGGGCTGCTTTTGGCGCTATGTTTGAGTGGTTGGAAAGTATTGAAGGACACGGCATCATTGATACTGGTCCTCACTCAATACTGGCTTATCACCGCTATTGGCTCAAAATGTACGATACCCCCATAAGCCCTTACATGCTCAGGCTGGCCAAAACTATAAGCCAGAAGATTGATGCCTTCTATTATCTACCAATGGGAAAAATTACCCTTGAGAACGATGGTATTCGCAGTGACGATGACATTTTCCAAAAAGATATTGATCAGTGGGTGCTATATAATAACACTGATCTTGAGGTTCATAAAAGCAAGGTGCTTATGGTAGAAAGCTCGGGAATAAATGAGAGAACTGAGGAGTGCATCAAAATGATCAGCTCACTCCTCAAATGCCCATAGCGAAAAGAAAAAAGTAAGCAGCTAACTCATGGGTGATTACATCCACAGTTCCCAATCAAAATCAATAATCACCGGGGCATGAGATGAGAACACCTGCCCCTTGTAAATACCACCATTCAGTACACGGTGGCGCATTCCCATAGTGACGATCTGATAATCGATGCGCATACCCACGTTATCATGGCGCAGATACTCATCCTGCCACCAGCTGTACTTGCCTGCTTCCCGGTCTACCTCACGATAAGCATCGAAGAAGCCCATATCTCCCAGCAAACCTTCCATCCAGCCACGTTCAGCCTGATTGAAACCTGACACTTCTTGAGCATCACGCCAGTTAGTCACATCAATCTTCCGGTGCGCAATGTTCCAAGTACCGCACATAATAAACTCACGACGCTTACGACGCTGTTTACTTAAGTGGTGAGAATAGCCATCCAAGAAACGATATTTGAAGTTAAGGCTGTCTTCATCATCGCCTTCCGGCACATACAGACTGACCATACTAATCTTGTCAAAGTCAGCCTGAAGGTATCGACCAGTTTCATCAACCTCAGGAAACCCGAGCCCACTGATGATCGCCTTGGGGACATGACGGGTATAGATCGCTACACCACCGCGATCAGTCCGATTATAACCACTAAAAGAGTAGCCAAAGTAACCATCAAGGAAATACTTCTCCTCAAGAACCTGCTCGTCTTCACGAGTATCCTGCAAACAAATAAGGTCCGCATCCTGTTCTAAAAGCCAGGCAAACAGGCCTTTTTCTCGTGCGTTTTTAATGCCTTCGCAATTTAAACTGATAACTCTCATCGAATACACCTTGCCTGAACGCATACACACACTGACATTAAGCTTGTTACCTCGGTAAGACAGTAACCGGGAAAACAGAAACTGAAGACCTGCAAAACCACCAGAGCAAACCTCAGCCTGAGAAGCAGCTGCTTTGATCAGGATGAACGACGGCAAAAGTCTATGATTTTCAGAGATACGGTTACTAAACCGGGGTTACCCCTGCAGCAACTGTACGACAGAGTTAGTAAGAGCCATCTCCCCTATTATAAGGCATGATCCAAGTTCTTATGGCCGGTTGAACACAGAAAGTTCGTAATTGTATGAATGAGGCTCTCTTGATACGACGATGCAGCAGCTAAAACATCATGGTTTTCGATATATAAGGTAACGAAAAATGGACGATTTTATGATGGTATAACGCGTCAAACCAATAACTCCATAGGAGTTCGGCTATTTTTGATATGACAATGCAGCCGCTAAAACATCATGGTTTTCTATGTACCAGGTAACGAAAAAGAGATTTTTATGTTGTGTAACGTCGGCAAACCAATAATTAACGTGAGTTCTATGTGGAAAGACAAATGAGCCACATCCACTTAGCTATCTTTCAAATACCCAACTATAGATAACGAACTGGAGGCTCCAGTGTCTATGTTCAGTGTATTCTGTTATGTGGATGATTCCTGCATAACATTTGAATAACAATGCCATAGACAGCTCATCTGTCATTCAAAAAAGCCTACAGTGATATCTAGGCTATCGCTCAGTGAAATAATGACCTTAATCATCTATTTCCATCAGGTGCCTTTCGCAATTTCAAGCACTATTACCAGCGACTGATCACACAACAGAAATCAGACTATTCCCCGAACCTAGTATCCTACAATCGCTTTGTAGAACTAATGAAACATGCTTTGATACCACTTACGGTTTATCTAAAGTCTCAGTGCATGGGCAACCAATAGGCCTGTCATTCATTGAATCGACGCCCATCGTTGTCTGTGACAACCATAGGATTAACAGCCACAAGGTCATCGGTTAAGAGGCTAAACTGGGAAAGCCGTCTAAAAGACGGAAATGTGGTTTTAAGTTACACCTTATCATTAACCATCTCAGAGAAATTCTATCATTTAACCTGACAACGGCTAACACCGATAACCGTAAACCACTACCAGATCTCATCGAAGAGTTAACTGGTTGGATTTATGGAGATAATGGCTATGTCTCTGAGAAGTTGGTAACCTAATTGCGAGAGAAAGTCCTGAACAGGGTAACTCAAATTAGGAAAAATATGAATCCAAAAGAGCTAAAGGCCTTTAATAAAATGATGTTGAGGAAACTGGCAGTAATAGAAAGAGTAAATGATCAGTTGAAGAATATTCCGCAGATCGAACATACTCGACACCGTTCACCATTTAATTTTGCTGTAAACCTGATGGCAGAATTGATTGCCTATGCACGGCAGCCCAGAAAGCCACATATTGATGTTCCGGTACTAACAGAAGCAGAAGGTATACCAATGGCTTTCTGAGCGTCTAACTCACTTTTATTAAATTCTGTCCTCCAGCCAAGAATAAGATGGTGTTGCCCAGTGTAGAAAGATAACCGGAAGCCGTGATAAAAGAAGCTTTCGAGGAAGCGCTTAGCCGAGATACGGAGCAGAAACGTCAATTGGTCATTGTGATTTATGGGCACCATCATCCGAGGAAACTAATTACCTAGATTATTAAAAAGAAGGGAGTTGGGTGTGATTCTTTTGATACGACAATGCAGCCGCTAAAACATAATGTTTTAGATATATCAGGTAACGAAAAAGAGCCGGTTTTATGGTGATATAACGTCGTCAAACCAATAACTACATAACACCGTATATTGTGAACTCATCCTACGCCAATGCACTCAGTTATTCATTATTTTCACCAGTTCGTGATCATTTGGACGCTATCATTCAGCCCCTTAATCCACTATCCAACAAGATCATAGCACCATAGAGAGCTATATACTGGCTGAAGGCAACGAAATATTGCACCTTCTCTTCAAAGGGTATCTGGATAAACAGGCCAATGATGAGCCGCAGCAATCATCGGTAACTGGTAGCGACAGTAAGAAGAAAAATCACGTCAGAATAAATACCTCCAGACAACTGACCAGCTTGTTTGGTTCTGTCGTAGTCAAGCGTCGCAGTTACAGCCAACGGAAGCAATCAAGCGTATTCCCGCCGGATGCTCAGTTAAACCTCAATACTGACAAGTACTCTGATGGCATGAGGGGGAAAATTGTCAGCGATACGATGGATCGCTCTTATGATCGAACGATTAAACGACATTGTGAGAGTTGCCACGGTATGGTTGGAAAACAACAGACTATGCAACTGGTAGTGAATACGACTCAAGACTGTGAGGCTTTTTACGAACAGACAAGGTTGGGATTGAGCAAATATAAGACCTGCAAATCCTCAGTTTTGACGGTAATGGTTTGATGATGCGCCCGAAATGGTTGAGGGAAGCAACTAGAAAGAACGAGCAAAAGAGTCAGCAGAAGCGGCAAACCAAGCTCAATCCGGGAGAGAAGAAAGATCGCAAACGAATGGCACAGATCGCCACCCTCTATACGGTAACCCACAACCCTTAAACGGCAGAATCGATCATAGATATGGATATGGATATGGATATGGATAGAAAAAGCGACAACATTATTAAATTCCGTCCTCCAGCTAAGAATAAGAGAGTGTGGCCCAGTATAGAAAGAGAGGCGGAAGCTGTGATAACAGAAGCTTTCAAGGAAACTCTGAGGCTAGATCAGGAGCAGAAATGGCAGTGCCTCATTATTATTTATGTGGGCCCTCATCAGCGGAAACTGATTACCGTGATTATGCAAAGGAAGGGAGTTAAGGCAACCATCATCATGGACTTTATCCATATACTTGAATATCTGTGGAAAGCCGGTCACTGCATACACAACAAGTGGATGAGACTATTGAAAATTAGGTAGCTAAACGGTACCTGAAGATACTCATGGGAGAGTCTGACAAGGTGGCTTGGGAATCCGACAAAGTGTTAGCCCATTGGTATGTGTGCAGATTATCTTCCAAAAAACCGTCCTAGGTTCTGCTATGACAAGGAGCTGGATGCGGGCTATCCGATTACCAGTGGAGTCCATTGAGGGAGCTGGCTACCATTTGATCAATGACCGTATGGATCTAGCTTGGGCAAAGAGGAGTTTGCATGGAGCAGAGGTGGTATTAAAACTACGCTACTAGATTCAAGTGGAGATTGGTAGGCGTATCGGAACTTTCATAAGAACTGCTATCGCCTTCGTAATCATACGGGGACTAATGAATGTGGCGTAGTAGCAAGAGAACCACACCCAACTAAGAAGAAAAAGCCCTAGCATAACCCCACCTACATACGGGTGTTATTCTGTCTTCAGGTAATTAATGAGTCAACGCTCAATAATCAAGAGAGACATGTGGTTGGCTTGAAGGAAAGACAATGGGCGCGGCTCTTTTGATATGCAGTGCAGCCGCTAAAACATCATGGTTTTCAATATATCCGGTACCGAAAAAGAGACGGTTTGATGATTATATAACGTCGTCAAACTAATAACTACCGTGAGTTAGACGCTTCCATTTTGGCTACAGCCCTTTGCTTTTAATGGCTTGAGTCATAGTGATGTTTTTTGAAAAGTGCTCAATGACTCCTTCGAAGCATTTGCCAGCCAATAAAGTACTCAAATCACTTTTCCCCTGTATCATGAACATGTACAAAAATGCTTAATCCTATGTGGAGAGAAGGATTATCTCATCGAACTAACTTTAAAACCATATATTTTTCGTTACCGTATATATCGAAAACCATGATGCTCTAGCGGTTTCAGTGTAGTATAAAAAGAACCCCAAAAAATGACTTCCTAGTAGCTGGAATTTTTCTCCGTGTATCACCGGTAGCACTAATAGATAGCCCTCAGCGTAAATGCCCTTTGATTAGCTTAATTCTATAACTGGTCAAGATTGCTGACAACACTTTGGACGCTGCCAAATATGACCTGCTCAGAGGCTTCTTTCTGTCCAAGACCAGTACTAAAAATGGAACCTTTTAACCCATAGCTTTCATACTTGGCACGGTTTTGATCTACCAGCTCCTTAACATGAGCCAAAACCAGAACAAGGTCTCTGGTACTACGAGCCGGCTGAGCTATAACTAGACTTTTATGCCCAGAGGGAAGCACAGTATGGCTGGATCAACTGATTTTCGAAAATGCCTGATTACACTATGACCGGCATCCTTTTTAAGGACGAAGTTAGTAGACCATTGCAGAGCTATATTCAGGAAAATCTTTGTTGCAGATACTGGATAATATCGCCAGACTCATACATCCAGATATCGTCTTTTTCCTCTTCCTGAATACGTAAACATGGAACCTGAATCTTACCGCCCATCTGTTCCAGCTCATTACGAGCCTGAACATCATTCATAGCATCATGGGTTTGGATATTAAGACCAAGCTTATGGATAGCTCTGCGTGTTTTGATGCAAAACGGACACCCCTTGAACTGATAGAGGGTCATACCTGCTGTTTGTGCATTTACCTGAGATTGTTGTTCTGATGAACGCTCCATTGCTTTAGGCCGGGTGAGTTTATCAGCAACCGAGATACCGTAGGCTAATACATTGCGAATAATTTTTAATAGCATATAGTTTGAATACCAGTGAAAAATATCATTGTATCAGGTCAGACCAATTTCTTCCTTATGGCTGATGTATATGAGGTTTATACGAAATCGAATACTCAGTGTATTATGTGCCACAGATAATAAGTGATAAACGCGATGTTCGGCTTTTTTAGAGCTCCTGTAAAGTTTAAAATCCATGACTTCGCGATGGTTACAGCCAAATAATATACGTTAGAGCAACATAATGATGCTTAATCTGCCTGCTTCTACCGTGTACATTGGCCGTTATTCTCAGTTTGCCAAAGTTTGTCATATGATAGTATTGGCTGAAACCCTTAAAAACCATGGAATGTTCGACTTTTCGTGAAAGTAAGATAAGTCGAACATCACGTATGGTAACTAACTTTCTACAAAGAAACGCCATGAAACCTAAAACTATTGCTCTGTATGCAGGCTATGATGGTGATCCAACTACCAGTGCTGCCACAACGCCTATCTATCAGACCTAGTCTTACAACTTTGATGATACACAATACGGTGCTGATCTTTTTCATCTGGGGGCTAATCTTTTTCATCTTACAAGTTGCAGGTAATATTTACTCGCGAATAATGAACCAAACCAATGCTACACTGGAAGCACGACTGCCAGCGCTAGAAGGTTGAATTGGTGCCTTGACGATTGCCTCCAGCATGAGCCGGAGCAGAAGCGACAGTGCCTCATTGTTATTGATAGACACCTTCATAAGTGGAACCTGATTACCATGATTATGAAAAAGACGGGAGTTAAAGCAACCATAATCATGTATTTTATCCATATACTTTAATATCTATGGAAAGCTGGTCACTACTTACATTACAAGGGGATGAGGCTATTGACAGCTGGATGGCGGAACTGTCCCTGCAAATACTCGGTCATAGTCTGACAAAGTTGCCATGGGAATCCGGCAAGTGCGAGCAAGAGAGGTCCTCCCAAACTGGAAGCCATTGTTAAGTAAGTGTACGGACTATCTTCAAAAAGACCATCATTGGCTCTGCCAAGGCGCACGGTACTGGCTATCAGATTTCCGGGGGAGTCATTGGTGGAGCTTGCCGCCACTTGTTCAATGACCGTATGGATCTAACCGTAGCAAAGTGACGTTTGCAAGGGCAGCGGCTGTGTTGAAGCTACGCTCACTGTATTTAAATGTAGTTTGGCAGGCGTGTCAGAGCTCCCGTAAGGAATGCTCTCGCCTTCGTAATCATGGAGGCCTAATTAATGCGACGTCGTAGCAAGGGAACCGCACCCATATCATTTCTACCAGACAGCTGCATGGTGAAATACACGTTCTGTTTGCCCACACGTTCCCTCCCACAACAGGGTATTGGTGTTCGTTTTGGCTACCATGATAATTATTATGGTTTTGAGTCCCTGATTGATACAGACACGCTGCCTGTTTTCTGTGAGGCTATTGGCAATCTGCCGGGCTACATTGTAGATATCCAGAAGCTTGCTTAGTTGGCTCACCGCCAAGGTGTTGCACTGGTGAAGCTAACACCGTAGCGACCCAAATTCTTTGTCTCACAATCGAACATGGTGCTGATATTGTTGTTCACTTCCTGACCAAATATGTGGACGGACATGACACAACGATGTGGGGTGTGATTATCAATAGTGTAAGTATGATTGAACCGGAAATAAAGAGCGTTATCCCTATTATGAATAAGCCATAATCCTTCTTATCATGGTGTAGTTTATACCGAAGCACTTGGAAAGGCTGCCTTTATCGGCCGCGCTAGAGTGGTTCCATTGAGGAGCACTGGCTGCACAGAATACATGCCAGTTAATGCAGGGGCTGGAACCTCTGGAGCTTAAGATGGAAAGGCATCTGGGGTGGTTCCCTTGCTACGACCTCATTCATTAGTTCTTCATGATTACGAGGACGAGAACATACCTTATGCAAGTTCCAATAATACCTGCCAATCTCCACTTAAATCCAGTGATCTGAGCGTAGCTTCAACACAGCCTATGCCCATTGCAAACTCCACTTTGCCCAAGTTAGATTCATACAGTCATTGAACGAATGTCGGCAATCTCCCTCAATGACTCCAAAAGGAGCTACGCTCTATGTAGTTATTGGTTTGACGACGTTATATCACCATAAAACTGTTTCTTTTTCGTTCTAGGATACATCGAAAACCATTATGTTGTAGCTGCTGTATTGTCGTATCAAAATAACCACACCCATCTACTTTTCACCACCACAATTGATATTTCCCTAAATCACACTATCCAAAAGGGGAAGGAATTCAGGAAAATCCTGATACAGCTACTGCAGTACCATATGTAGAGTCTGGATCACCTTTTTTACCCGCAGCATGCCAAGAGCTAAAGCTAGCTGAATATATTAATGCTCGCATAATCAATGACTCTGATGCACGGGATGTCACTATCAAACAGGCAATTGTAGCAATTATTATTAATGCCCTTGGTTGTACCGATCAAACGTTGCATATGTTTTCATAATTTTTCGAAAACAAGATTGTTGATCAGTTGGATTGATAAGGCATTCAGCCAGAACATGTAAACGATAAGATTCTTGGACTGACTATTGATGACTTGTATGACGCTGGCGTCAGCAAATTGTATCTGAACCTTGCCATCAAAGGTCGCCAATCATCTGAAACTGCCATGCAGAACATTGAATCTGGACGGTACCGGCCTGCATGTGGATAGTAATTACAACAGCAATGAAAACCCAGATGACTTGACCTGCATCCATATATGCCATGGCTATAGCTGTAATAACCGTCTTGACTTGAATCAGTGGTCTTGTAGTTAATGACAGAGAACTAGGCTAGTATTACTCTATTCATGGCTTCATGCAGCAGCAATATAAACTAACATGGGTTAGGCGCTTAAATATTGGCTACATCCATTGGATTTATGGGCTACGAGTAATCGTTATGTTTTTGAAAAGTACCCAATGGGTCATTAGGAGCCTTTACCCGTCAATAAAATACTCAAATCACCATTCCCCTGTAACATAAATGCATGCAAAAAGGCTGAAGCCTATATAGCGCAAGGGATTATCTCGTAGAACTCACGTTAAACTACAAAACCTGCTTTAATGAGATCATCAAAAAACACTTAACCTACTTATAAATAGGCCTTTAATAATCGCTATCTATGTAGTGTCTGTCGCCAAACTACTTAGGTCTCTAGATCAGCAAAAACAGCTGTTTATCCCGCTGGTTCCCATGAATATCAAAGAGGCAAAGGAGTTAGTTAAAAAAGCACCTTCGATGTCATTGCAGCCTGTTGAAGGCCATAAGGAGTATCACTATACTGAAGTATCTTCCTATCATGTAGAGGTCGAGCAACGTTTGGTCCTGTTCCGGAATGATAATAGCGAGCTCAGTGACCAGAAAGAGCTTACCAAAATGGTACATGGAAAATCACTGAAGGAGGCTGGTAATCTGGGTGGAAAGGCCTTTATGGTGGTTCTTTTGATACGAAAGTCAGGCGCTAAACCATTACCTAATCCAATTTTACCTAAGCCTCCTTCTCGTCTAGACTTTCTAGCGTCGTTTTCCCTTGAAGTAGCATGTGCATCATGAGCAAGAACAAAATTCAGCTTCAGGAAGACATGAGCTTTGTGGAGTTCTTCCAGTAATACGACCGAGAACAAAAATGCCGTGCCAAGTTTCCCAAATGTCGGAGGCCAAATGGGTCTGAATATCCTCTGTATCGTTGTCGTAGTACTGCACCTTAAAAACTAGTAAGCTCTACCAGTGCAATCACTGCCGTCACCAGACATCATTGCCCAGTGCCACCATTCTGGGAGCTAGCAAACTGCCATTTATCACTTGGTTTCTAAGTATATTTTTAATGACTCAGACCAAGAATAGCATATCGTCCCTAGAGCTCTTGAGGCAGCTGGAAATCTCTTATAATTCTGCCTTGCCGCTTGAAGCACAAGCTTATGCAGGTAATGAAAGAACGTGATGACAGCCGTCCTCTGCAGGGACATGTTCAGATAGATGATTCCTACGGTGGTGGTGGGTGAAAAACGTGGTAGAGGTTCTGAAAACAAACACCCATTTATTGCCACCGTGCAAACCAACAAGAAAACTACCAGCTGTATATGCGTTTCAGCATGGTTACCAGTTTCCAGAAAAAGGAGCTGGAACTCTGGGCGCAAAAACATCTCGGTGATCATACCTGCTGTGTTGTCAACAATGACCTCGATACATTCACAGGATAGCCGACGCTGGACACCCACATACAGCAGTGGTGACAGATGGTGGTCACGAATCTATGGCTAATGAGTTGTTTACGTGGGGCAATACCATGATTGGGAACGTCAAAAATTCTCTGAAAGACAGTTACCACAATATTAACCAGAAGCATCTGTCAAGATACATTGCTGAATATTGCTATCGATTCAACCGTGGTTTTGATTTGAAAGCAATGGTATCAAGGCTTGGTTACATAGCTGCACGAACTTGCTACATGCCATCATGACTCCTTAAGCTCACTGCTGAACAGCGGTATCAGGAAATATTATGTTTTTCGATATATTTGGTAACGAAAAAGAGCCGGTTTTATGGTTATATAACGTCGTCAAACCAATAATTCCATAACACCGTCTCTTATGAACTCATCCTACTCCAATAACTTCGATTATTCATTCTTCTCACCAGCTCGTGATCATTTTGACGCTATCATTCAGCACCTTGAATCCACTCTCCAACAAGAGCATGCCACCATAGATAGTTGTATCCAGACTGAAGGTAACGAAGTGTTGCGCCTTCTCTTCCAAGAGTCTCTGGATAAGCAGGCCAATGATGAGCCACAGCAATCGTCGGTAACTAGTAGCGACGGGAAGCAGAGGAATTACGTCAGGAAAAATACTCCTCGACAACTACCAGCTTGTTTGGTTCTGTCGTAGTTACAGCCAGCGAAAGAAATCCAGCGTGTTTCCGCTGTATACTCAGTTAAACCACAATACTGGCCAGTGCTCTGATGCCATGAAGACAAAATTGTCAGCGATATGATGGATCGCTATTAGGATCAAACAATTAAACGATATCGTGAGAGTTACCTCGGTATGGTTGGGAAACGACAGACTATGCAACTGGTAGCAGATACAGCTCAAAATTTTGAGGCTTTTAACGAACAGTGCAAGGTTTGGATTGAGCAAACAGAGGAACTGCAGATCCTTAGTTTTTACAGTAAGGGCCTAGTGATTCGCCCGGAATGGTTTAGGTAAGAAACCAAGAAGAACGCGCAAAAGAGTCAGCATAAGTTGCTGACACTAGGCTCAGTCTGGGAGAGAAGAAAGATCGCAAACGAATGGCACAGGTAGCCACCGTTTATACGGTAAAACCCAATCATCCGACGGCAGAATCGGTCATGGATATGGATCGCAAGAACTACAACGTTGTTAAATTTCGTCCTCCAGCCAATAATAATAGAGTGTGGGCCAGTATAGAAAAAGAGGCAGAAGCCGTGATAGAAGAAGCTTTCGAGGAAGCGCTCAGGCTAGATCAGGAGCAGAAATGGGAGTTTGTCCTTGTTATTGATGGGCACCATCATCAGTGAAAAATTATTACCTAGATTATGAAAAAGAAGGTAGTTAACGTGAGTAAGATAGTGAAAAACAGGTGAGCCCCTGCCACTTAGCTATCTTTCTGATACCAAACCATAGATAACAAACTGGAGGCTCACGTGTCTATTGCCAGTGTATTCTTTGATGTGGATGATTTCTGCATAACATTTTAATCTCAATGACATAGACAACTCATCTGTCATTCAAAAAAGCCTCCAGTGATATCTAGACTATCTCTCAGTGAAATAATGACCATCATCATCTATTCCCATCAGAGTGCCTCTCGCAATTTCAAACACTATTACGAGCGACTGATCACACAACATAAATTAAGTCTATTTCCCGAACCTAGTATCCTACAATCGCTTTGTAGAACTCATAAAACAGGCTTTGATACCACTGACGGTTTATCTAAAGTCTCAGTGCATGGGGCAACCAACGGGCCTGTCATTCATTAATTAGACTCCCATCGTTGCCTGTAGCACCAATAGAATCAACACCCACAAGGTCTTCAGCGGAAAGGCTAAACTGGGCAAACTCCTACCGATTGGAAGTTTGGTTTTAAGTTACACCTTACCATTAACCATATACGAGAAATTCTATCATTTTGCCTGACAACGGCTCACACCGATGACCGTAACCCAGTACCAGATCTCATCGAAGAGTTAACTGGTTGGATTCATGGAGATAAGGGCTATGCCTCTGAGAAGTTGGTAGGATGGTTGCAGGAGCAAGGCCTGAATTTGGTAACTAAAAGTCTGGGAAAATACGGAACCAAAAAAACTGTATGCCTTTGATAAAATGATGTTGAGGAAACTGGCAGTAATAGCAAGCGTAAATGATCAGTTGAAGAATATTCCGCAAATCGAACATACTAAACACCTATCACCATTGAGCTTTCCTGTAAACCTGATGCTAGGATTGATTGCCTACGCACGGCAGCACACGAAAGCCTAACATCAATGTTTCAGTACTAACAGTAAGGTGTACCCATGATTTTCTGCGTGTCAAACTCACATTATGCCCACGTGCGTTCGCCTAGATAATCCCTTGCGCTATATATGCCTAGCCTTTCTGTACATACTTTATGTCACAGAAAAAGAGTAATTTGATCACTTTATTGGCTTGCAAAAGCTCAGAAGGAGCCATTGGGCACTTTTCAAAAACATGAATGCGCCTCAAACCATTAAAATCAAAGGCCTGTAGCCAAAATTAAAACGCCGGACTCACGTTATTTTACGTAATCTCTGAAGATAATCTCCTAGGTATTAGATCCATAAAAACTACATGAGTAATAGCTCTAGGCTCCTCATATGGTGCCTAGGGGCGGAATCGAACCACCGACACGCGGATTTTCAGTCCGCTGCTCTACCAACTGAGCTACCTAGGCAACTGTTCTGACAAAAACGCAAACCGATGTGCGAGGCGTATTAAACTGATTTCACCTTGGAGAGTCAAGTCATATATAAATTTCCCTGTAATCCGTTAAATGTGCTGGCTGAGAGCACTACGTACACTATTACCGATGCATTCTTCTCTTGTAGTGTGAACCCTTGAACTATTTCAACCGGTACTGCAAGTTGGCACAAAGTTGATGACGTAAATCAGTTCTGCAACTTATCCCACACTTCCTGATCACGCTCTGCAGTCCATATTCTCGGCCAGTCAATTCCATCAAACTCATCCCACAAGCGTTGCACATCAAATGGAAGGCAGTGCTCAAAAATCGACCAGCAGCCATACTGAGGTACCAAACTCTTGTGGGCGGCTGAAAATGCCTCTTTTAGTACTCCCTTATTTTTATAAACCCCTCCCACCTGATCAATCATAATCTTGAGAAAGTTACGGCTTTGTTCTATAGCTGCATCAACACGCTCCATACCGTGGACAACTGCACCTCGCCCACCCACCAGAGTCTCTGCACCATACGCTTTTATTTTATCCAACGTTGTGGTGGACCAGTCGAAATGAAAAGCGTCACCTGTATAAAGTGCCGCTTGTGCCTCAACAAGGTCACCAGCAAAAAGAATTTTCCCCTGTGGGAGCCAAGCGCAAATATCGCCAGAAGTATGGCCACGACCACAGTATTCGAGTACTAAGCTTCCTCTCAACCCTCCAAGGGGGATTTCGAGCCGGTCGTTAAAGACAATATCAGGATGAGTCAGACTAGGGATACTCTCTGGCTCACGAAACAACCTAGGCATACGGAGGAATTCGCTTTTCCAGTCTTCCATACCTCTCTCTTCAATAAGGAATTTAGTGTTTTCGTGAGCAATAATAGATTCCGCAGAAAATGAGGAAGCACCCAGAACCCTCACAGCATGGTAGTGGGACAAGACAAGATATTTAACAGGCTTCGCCGTATGTTTCCTGAGTTCCTTCAGCCAGTACGATGCCTCTATTGGCGTAGCCTTGGCTTCAAAAGCGATAATGAAATCTTCCGCCTCAATAGCCCCTACATTGGGATCACCTTCAGAGGTAAAGGCATAAACACCATCTGCAAGAACCTCAAGAGTCTCTTTTTTGCGTTTCAGGTCCCCTGAAGAGGCAAACGGTTTACTGGTCATCTACGAGCTCCTGCCAAGATTCTTTAAGGTAAACTTTCTTTGAAACCCTCACTATAGCCCAGCCAACTGCACCTGCGGTGAATTCCAAGCTTTCAAAGTAACCACATCCATGCAAATCAGACATTAGCTCTTTTAAAACTGCCTTATCAACACAACTTTTATTCCATCATAAACTAATACCTGATTATCACTGTTCATCTGTCAGCTTAAGAAGCCATGCTGCCATGAGCAAGTTCGCGCAGCCATGTAACCAAGCCTTGATACCATTGCTTTCAAATCAAAGCACCAGTTGAATCGACAGTAATATTCAGCAAGGTATCTTAGCAGATACTTCTGGTTAATATTGTGGTAACTGCCTTTCAGAGAATTTTTGACGCCCCATATCATGGTATTGACCCACGTAACCAACTTATTAGCTATCGATTCGTGACCACCACCTGTCACCACTGTTGTATGTTGGTGTCGGCGTCAGCTATTCCTGTTAATGCACAAAAGCTATCACTAACAACATAACAGGGATGATCACCGAGATGCTTTTGCACCCAGAGTGCCAGCTCCTTTTCCCGGAAACTGATGACCATGCTGAAACACATATACAGCTGGTAGTTTTCCTCGTTTGTTTGCACGACGGCAACACATGGGTGTTTGTTTTCAGAACCTCTTCCACGGTTGCCTCTATGTTTTTCACCACCACAGCAGGAATCATCCATCTGAACATGTCCCTGCATAGGACGGCGGTCATCACATTCTTTCATTACCTACATAAGCTTGTGCTTCAAGCGCCAAGCAGCATTATAAGATATTTCCGGCTGTCTCGAGAGCTCTAGGGCCGATATGCCATTCTTGGTCGGAGTCATTAAAAACATGCCTAGAAACCAAGTGGTAAATGGCAGTTTACTAGTTTCCAGAATGGTGCCACTGGTCAATGATGTCTGGTGACAGCAGCGATTGCACTGGTTTTTATGGTGCACTACTCCAGACAACAACACAGAGAACATTCAAACCCATTCGGCCACCTCCATTTGAAAAACTTGGCACGCCATTGTTGTTCTGGCCATATTGCTGAAAGAACTCCACAAGGCCATGCCTTTCTGAAACTGAATTTTGTTCTTGCCCATGATGCACCTTCTACTTCTAGGGGAAAAGTATCGTACGTTTAGACGAGAATAGTGCTTAGATAAGATGGTAATAAGGAACTGATATGGCGAGGATTCCCCGTCACTTTGTTACGTTGCCTAGCAAGTTTCTGTTCATAAACGAACGTGGTTAGGTAGCCACTAGTCGAGTGCTTTATCTGTCGATTATAAAACACCGATGATTAAACTTGTAGTGCAATTGTCTATTCGTCTAAATACGGCAGTCGTTGTTAACAAATACTCCCTTAGTGTTCTGAAACCGAGAGTTTTTCTTGGTCGATCATTTAGGCTATTTTCTACAAACTGAACATCCTTTTCTATGACTTTATCAAAGAACATTGGGCGTGGTTACCTTGCTACGACACCACGTTCATTAGTTCTCCATAATTACGAAGGCGAGAACATTCCTTATGGAAGTTCCAATATTCCTGCAAATCTCCACTTGAATCCAGTGCGCGTAGCTTTAACACAGCCTCTGGCACTTGCAAACTGCACTTTGCCACGGCTAGATCCACACGGTCATCGATAAAATGGAGGCAAACTCCTTCACTGACTTCACTGCCAATAGGATAGCCAGCATCCAGCTCCTTGTCATAGCAGAGCCTAAGACGGTTTTTTGAAGATAGTTTGCACACTTATCAATGGCCTCCAGTTTTGTAGGACCTCTCCTGCTCGCACTTTGCCAGATTCCCATGGCCACCTTGTCAGACTATCCCCTAAGCCTTTTTAGGGACCGTTCTTCCACCCAGCCTTCAATAGCCTTACTCCCCTTGTTTTGTAAGCAGTTACCGGCTTCCCGTAGATATTTACGTACATGGATAAAATCCATAATGACGGTTGTCTTAATTACCTTTTTTTAATAATCTTTGTAATCAGTTCCCGTTGATGAGGGTACCCATCAATAACAATAACCAACTGCCATTTCTGCTCCGGATTTCACCTGAGCGCTTCCTCCTAAGCTTCTTCTATCACGGCTTTCACTTCTCTTCTGCACTGGCACACACTCCCTTATTCTTGATTAGAGGACGGAATTTAATAACGTTGTAGCACTTCCAATCAATATCCATGACCGATTCTACCATTCGTGGATTGGGTTTTACTGTATAGGCTGTGGCTACCTGTGCCATTCGTTTGCGATCTTTCTTCTCTCCCTTACTGAGCCTAGCGTGCAACTTATGCTGACTCTATTTGCGCGCTCTTCTTGGTTGCTTCCCTCAACCATCCCGGGCGAATCACTAGGCCCTTACTATAAAAACTGAGGATCTGCAGGTCTTCTGTTTGCTCAATCCACACCTTGCACTGTTCGTAAAAAGCCTCAAAGTCTTGAGCAGTATCTGCTACCAGTTGCATAGCCTGTCGTTTCCCAACCATACCGTGGTAACTATCACAATATCGTTTAATCGTTTGATCCTAAGAGCGATCCATCATATCACTGACAATTTTTCCTTCATGCCATCAGAGTGCTGGTCAGTATTGAAGTTTAACTGAGCATCCAACGGAAACACTCTGGATTGCTTCCGCTGGCTGTAACTGCGACGCCTGACTACGACAGAACCAAACAAGATGGTCAGTTGTCGAGAGGTATTTCCCCTGACATAATTCCCCTGCTCCCAGTCGCTACTCGTTACCAACGATTGCTGCTGATCATCATTGGCCTGCTTATCCAGATACCTTTGGAGGAGAAGGCGCAACACTTCATTGCCTTCAGTCTAGATATAGCTATCTATGAAGCCATGCTCTTGTTGTAGAGTGGATTCAAAGTGCTGAATGATAGAGGCCAAATGATCACGACTGGTGAGAAGAATGAATAATCGAGGATATTGCCGCAAGATGCGTTCACAAGAGACGGGGTTATGAAATTATTGCCTTGACGACATTATATCACCATAAAAGCGTCTATTTTTCGTTCCCAAGTATATAAACCCTGATGTTTTAGCGGCTGCATTGTTGTATCAAAAGAACCGCACACAATATCCTTAGTACCTGTTGTATGTTGGCTTTGCAGATCAGTAGTGGCCAAAGCTGGCAGGCTGAACTCTACAGAAGCCCTTATGGCAAATTACCATTACTAGAGCTGCTAGAGCGTTAAGCCATTTCCTGCAAGAAAATGAACGATAGCCTTACCTGCCTGCACACGATCATCAGGTAACCAAACTTCATTCAGACCACACTAATTAAGTTATTAACAACAGTCTCCGCTAAGCCTTGAACAAACAGCCCTGAAAAGCCACCCACAAACTCTGTGTGAGCTTGCCATGCCATAATTCTAGAGCTTCCCTAGGTAATGGCATTCGCACAAAAATCGCATGTGTCGCCAATAACGAGAAACCAAGAGCCACCTTTATCACCTGATCTTGGTGCACTGCCAAAATACAAATGGTATCGCCTGAAAGCCTACAAATGTTGCAGTAACTTTTACGTGGTAAGCTCCTATCCCACAACCTCTTATGGAATTTTTAAACCTCTCCACCAAAAGCCTGATTAATAATCTGATGGCCAAAGCAAATTCCAACCAATAATGCCTTGGCTTTCATCCAGCTCTACAACCAAGGATTTGATTTGGGTGTGGTTCCCTTGCTACGACGTCACATTAATTAGTTCTCCGTTATTACGAAGGCGAGAGGCATTCCTTATGGAAGTTCAAATACGCCTGCAAATCTCCACTTGAATCCAGTGAGAGTAGCTTCAACACAGCCTCTGGCCCTTGCAAACTACACTTTACCACGGCTAGATCCATACGGTCATTGATCAAATGGTGGCAAGCTCCCTCAATGACTCCACTGACAATCAAATAGCCAGCATCCAGCGCTTTGTCATAGCAGAGCTTGGGACAGTTTTTGTGGAGATAGTCTGCACACTTATCAATGGCCTCCCATTTTGTCAGACCTCTCTTGCTCGCACTTTGCCGTATCCACTTGGCAACTGTATCAGGCTCTCCCTGAGTATCTGCAGGGACCGTTCTGCCACCCAACTTTCAATAGCCTCATCAACCTTGTTGTGTAAGCAGTTACAGGCTTTCCCCAGACATTCAAGTAAATGGATAAAGTCCATAATGATGGTTGCCTTAACTCTCTTCTTTTTTATAATCCAAGTAATCAGTTTACGCTGATGCTGGTGCCCCTCAATAACAATAACCTACTGCCGTTTCTGCTCCTGATCTCGCCTGAACTCTCCCTCAAAAGCTTCTTATATCACGGCTTCCACCTCTCTTTCTACACTTGCCCACACTCTCTTATGCTTGGCTGGAGGACGGAATTTCACAACGTTGTCGCTCTTCCGATCCATGTCCATGATCGATTTTGCCGTTCTATTATTGGGTTTTACCGTATAAACGGTGGCTACCTGTGCCATTTGTTTGCGCTCTTTCTTCTCTCTAGACTGAGCTTGGTTTGCAGCTTCTGCTGACTCCTTTACGCGTTCTCCCGAGTTGCTTCCATCAACCATTCTTGGCACATCACTAAGCCCTTACCGTAAAAACTGGGGGTCTGCAGGCCTTCTGTTTGCTCAATTACAACCTTGAGCTTTTCGTAAAAACCCTCAAGTTCTTGAGCTGTATCAGCTACCAGTAGCATAGCCTGTCGTTTTCCAACTATACTGTGGCAACTCTTACGATGTCGTTTAATCGTTCGATCATAAGAGCTATCCATCACATCGCTGACAATGTTTTTCATCATGCAATCAAAGTACTTGTCAGTATTGTGGTTTAACTTAGCATCCAGAGAAAACACGCTGGATTGCTTTCGCTGACTGTAACTGCGACGCCTGATTACGACAGAACCAAACAAGCTGGTCAGTTGTCTGGAGGTATTTCCCCAGACGTAATTTCTCTGCTCACCGTTACTACCAGTTACCCATGATTGCTGCGGCTCATCATTTGTCTGTTGATCCAGATACCCCTAGAGGAAAAGGCACAACACTTCGTCACCTTCAGTATGGATATAGCCCTCTATGGTGCCATGCTCTTGTTGGAGAGTTGACTCAAGGTGCTGAATAATAGCGCCAAAATAATCACGAGCTGGTGAAAAGAATGAATAATCGAGGGTATTGCCGCAGGATGTGTTCACAATAGACAGTGTTATGTCATTAATTGGTTTGACCACGTCATATTGCCATAACCCAGTCTCTTTTTCGTTACCTGATATATCTAAAACCATGATGTTTTAGCGGCTGCATTGTCGTATCAAAAAAGCCTTACCTATTGGATTTCTACATCATAAGATCGTGGTCGTAAACGTCAGGCTTACTGCCGCTGATAATCCATACATCACAGCTATCCACAGATGGATGGAAACTCTATTAGTAGCACCGCCAGACTGAATACTGCCACTGTCACGACATCGCAGCCTCGATCATTGACTTATAATCGTTATCGTAAGTACCATAGCTCTTAATAGAATCTGGATGATGTTCATCACACAGTAAAATACCCAAACGCCTTTTCAAGGCTATCTCCATAAACTGTTTTTTTGTTAACCCTCATTATTCAAAGCATACACAGCCACGAGCGATGTCCATGAATAGACATATGAGGACTCATATCAGGTAGTGGATATTTCTGACTAAGCCACTTCGATTCACCAAAATTACTGCATTTAAAATACGCTGAACACGAACTTTTAAAAACTTATTTTTATTTGCACTCAGGGCTTGTGTTTCACTAGATCTTGATACTTGAATAATAAGCCTTATTATTAAGGTGAAAATAAACTCTCTATTCAACAAGACTCTCACCAAACCCTATTGAGCTGGCCCAAACACTTTACCAGCCAACCTAATAGAGGGACTGGGATCGAACGAAATTTCAAACCTGAGTAACTGGGCAATGTGGGTGATTAGCAAGCCCTCCTCTTTACGGATTGGACCATAGGGAGAGTGTTATTGTTCCTCGATCATATTTTGCCATTATTGATAAGCTACAAAAAGCTCTTTTGTTAAGTGTATGTCACGATATTGACCAACCTATATCCTTAACATGTGGCTTTTGCTGTATTGGTCCAATTAGAAAAGAGCCATCACATGAGTTCACTCAATGCAACTACGGAAGTACGAAATGCCCTTGTTCGATGGCAAATTACACTGTCTGTCACTGCCACTATCAGGAATATAGAAACTGTAAAACCACTTATTTTGGAAGATCATACACCTTCTTTCCTTAAAGCCAACCTCATGCTGCTCTTGATTTTGATCGTTACCTCATTAATTACCTGAGACCATAGTTATGTGGTTCTCTTGCTAAGACACCCATTTACTAGTTCTCCATGATTACGAAGGCAAGAGCATTCCTTATGTAAATTCCAATAATCCTACCAATCTCTACTTGAATCCAGTGAGCGTAACTTCAACACAGCCTCCGCACTTGTAAACTCCGCTTTGCCTAGATTAGATCCATACGGTAATTGATCAAATGACGGATAGCTCCCTCAATGACTTCACTGGCAACCTGAGAGCCAGCATCCAGCGCCTTGTCACAGCAGAGCTTTGGACGGTTTTTTTTGAAAAATAGTTGCACACTTATCAATGGCCTCCAGTTTTGTTATACCTATCTTGCTCGCATTTTACCAGATCCCCTTGGCCATCTTATCAGACTAACCCCTGAGTATCTTCATTGACCGTTCTGTCACCCAACTTTCAATAGCCCAATCCCCATTGTCCTGTGAGCAGTTACTGGTTTTCAGCAGATCCTAAAGTACATGAATAAAGTCCATGATATGGTTCCCTTAACTCCATCCTTTTTCATAATCCAAGTAATCAGTACCCGGTGACGCGGGCGCCAATCAATAACAATGATCAACTGCCGTTTCTGCTCCAAATCTCGCTTGAACTCTTCCTCGAAAGCTCCTTATATCACAGCTTACGCCTCTCTTTCTACACTGCCCACACTATATTATTCTTGGCTGTAGGACGGAATTTGATAGGCACTTTTGATTCAACAATGCAACCTCTAAAACATCATGATGTTCTATATATTAGGTAACGAAAAAGAGACGTTTTTATGGTTATATACCGTCGTCAAACCAATAACTTCATGACACCGTCTCTTGTGAACAAATCCTGCTCCAATACCATCGATTATTCATTCTTATCACCAGCTCATGATCATTTGGACGCTATCATTCAGTACCTTGAATCCACTCTCCAGCAAGAGTATGGCCACCATATGGAGCTATATCAAACCTGAAGGCAACGGAGTGTTGCGCCTTCTCCTCCAATGGTATCTGGGTAAGCAGGCCAATGATGAGCCGCAGCAATAATGGTAACTGGTAGCGACGGTGAGCAGAGAAATCACGTCAGAAAAATACATCCAGACAACTGACCTGATTTTTTAGTTCTGTCGTAGTCAGGCGTCACAGTTACAGCCAGCGAAAGTAATCCAGCTTGTTTCCGCTGGATGCTCCGTTAAACCTCGATACTGACAAGTACTCTGATGGCATGAGCAAAAAAAATGTCAGCTACGTGATGGATCGCTCTTATGATCTAACTATTAAACGACATTGGGAGAGTTGCCCAAGTATGGTTAGAAAACGACAGACTATGCAACTGGTAGCGTATACGGCCCAAGACTTTGAGCTTTCTACGAACAGTTCAGGGTTGGTATTGAGCAAACAGAAGACCTTCAGATCATAAGTTTTGACTGGGGATGGCTTGGTGATACCCCCTGAATGGTTGATGGAAGCATCCAGGGAGAATGCTCAAAAGAGTCAGTAGAAGCTGCAACCCAACCTCAGTCTGGAAGAGAAGAAAGATCGCAAATTAACGGCACAGGTAGCCACCGTTTATACGGTAAACCCAATCCTCGAACGGCAGAATCGGTCATGAATATGGATCGGAAGAGCAACAACGTTGTTAACGTGAGTTAGACCCTTCAATTTTGGCTACAACCCTTATATTTTAAGGACTTGAGCCATAGTGATGTTTTTTGAAAAGTGCCAAATAGCTACTCCTGAGCCTTTCCCAGCCAATAAAGTACTCATATCACTCTTCCCCTGTAACATGAATGTGTACAAAAAGGCTGTAGCCTATGTAGCGCAAGGGATTATCTCGTAGAATTCACGTTTGTTAAATTCCGTCCTCCCTCTAGGAATAATAGAGTATTGGCTAGTGTAGAAAGACAGGCATAAACCGTAATAAAAGAAGCTTTCGAGAAAGCGCTCAGCTGAGATCAGGAGCAAAACCGGCAGTTGGTCATTGTTATTTATGGGCACCTTCATCAGCGGAAACTGATTACCTAGATTATGAAAAAGAAGGAAGTTAAGGCAACCATTATCATGGACTTCATACATATACTTGAATATTTGTGAAAAGCCTGTCACTACTTACACGACAAGGTTGATGAGGCTATTGAAAGCTAAATGGCAGAACGGTCCATGAAGATACTCAGGGGTTAGCCTGACAAGATCGCCATGGACAATCCTAGAAAAGTGCAAGCAAGATAAGTCTGACAAAATGAGAGGCATTGATAAGTGTGCAGGCTATCTTCAAAAAAACCGCCCCAAGCTCTGCTATGACAAAACGCTTGATGCTTGCTAGCCGATTGCCAGTTGAGTCATGGAAGTAGCTTGCCTCCATTTGATCAATAACCGTATGGATCTAACCATGGTAAAGTGTAGTTTGCAAGGGACAACGGCTGTGTTGAAGCTACGCTCACTGGATTCAAGTGAAGATTGACAAGCGTATTGGAACTTCCATAAGGAATGCTCTCGCCTTCGTAATCATGAAGAACTAATGAATGTGGCGTCGTAGCAAGGGAACCACCACCATACCATTACCATTGAGGAACCAATTGAGTTTATCCATACCCACAATAACCGCATCGTTACTCAGCATGAACTAGGTTTGGATACAAAAACCTATGACGAATGGTTATCTAATGCCCGCATCAGGCTCCAAATTTTGTCGTTATCAGGCAAATTCGCTCTCCTCAGGTTATGAAATATACTATTGAGTTTGTTCAGACTAGGCATCTTTATATAGCTACACTTCATGGAAATACTACCTACCAAACTCTGGAAAGGATTGTTCACTTTTCCCCTAAGTAGCAGCATGAAGAAGTTCTTCTCTATTTCTCTCTGGGTCTTCTGGGTATACTTGGACAACAGCCCATTGACTATGAAGATTGCAGCACAGCATATACATTTCATAAAATTCTTCTGGTGTGGTTCTTTTGATACGACAATGTAGCCGCTACGGCATAATGGTTTTCGATATATCTGGTAACGAAAACCATTATGTTTCTTGGTCACCACTATTCATCAGTAGGCTTAAGGAGCCTTGCTGCCATGGGCAAGTTCGCGCAGCCTTGTAACAAAGCCTTAATACCATTGCTTTCAAAGCAAAGCACCAGTTGAATAGATAGCAATATTAAGCAAGGTATCTTGGCAGATGCTTATGGTTAATATTGAGGGAACTTCCTTTCAGAGAATTTTTGACACCCACTATCATGGTGTTGACTCACGTACACAACTCATTAACCATAGATTCGTGACCACCACTGCTGTATCTTGGTGTCCGGCGTTGGCTATTCCTGTGAATACACCGAGGCCATCACTGATAACATAGCAAGTATGGTCACCTAGATACTTTTGCCCCAAAGTTCCAGCTCCTTTCCCCGGAAACTGGTGACCATGCTGAAACTCATATCCAGCGGATAGTTTTCCTCGTTGGTTTGCACGGCGGCAACAAATGGGTGTTTGTTTCCAGAACCTCTCCCCAGTTTGCCTCCATGTTTTGCACCATCACAGTAGGAATCATCCATCTGAACATATTCCTGCAGAGGATGGCTGTCATCACGTTCTTTCATTGCCTGCATAAGCTTGTGCTTCAAGCGCCAAGCAGCATTATAAGATATTCCTATCTGTCTCTAGAGCTCTAGGACGATATGCCATCCTTGGTCTGAGTCATTAAAAACATGCCTAGAAACTAAGTAGTAAAGGGCAGTGGCTAGCTCCCAGAATGGTGCCACTGGTCAATGATGTCTGGTGACGGCAGCTATTGCACTGGTAAAACTCACGTGTTTTAAGGGTGCAATACTCCCGACAACAACACAGAGGACATAAAACCAATTTGACCTCCTCCATTTAAAAAACTGCCCTCGGTATTGTTGTTCCTAGCCATATTGCTGAAAGAACTCCACAAGGATCATGCCTTTCTGAAACTGAATTTTGTTCTTGGGCATGATGCACCTTCTACTTTGAGGGAAAATGGTGTCGTAAGTTTATACGAGGAGGAGTCTTGGGTCAGATGGTAATCAGATTATATTTTAGCGGCTGCATTGTCGTAGTAAAAGAACCTCACCCAAATTCTGCTAAATACACCAGCACTGGCAGGACTTATACAAAAGTCAAAATTGATGACATTAGTGATATAATGGTCCGCTCTAAAGAATCTGACATACAAACGATTGATCAGTCGATATTTAAATTATTAAAAACTTTCAAAATAACTGCTAGCAAGCTATCCAACATGCGTACTCATAAAACAATATGCCCCTATTGATTAAAATGTATGGACCATGCATGGTGGTAGTGATGATGATCTTGGACATTTAACCATCGCCTTAGATTAAGATTTCTAAATATTCTACCTGATTAACATCTGACCTAAACCTCCTTCTCGTCTAAACTTACGACACCGGGTTTCCTCGAAGTAGTAGGTGCATCATGGACAAGGACAAAATTCAGTGTCAGAAAGGCATGAGCCTTGTGGAGTTCTTTCAGCAATATGGCCAAGAACAACAATGCCATGACCAGTTTTTCAAATGCCTTTGCCCAAATGGATTTGAATACCATCTGTGTTATTGCCGTGAGTATTACACCATAAAAACTAGAGATCTATACCAGTGCAACCGCTGCCGCCACCAGGCATCATTTACCAGTGGCACCATTCTGGAAGCTTACAAACCGGCCTTTACCACTTGGTTTATAGGCATGTTTTTAATGACTCAGACCAAGAATGGTATATCGGCCATGGAGCTCTCGAGACAACTAGGCATCTCTTATAATACTGCTTGGCGCTTGAAGCCCAAGCTTATGCAAGTAATGAAAGAACTGGATGACAGCCGTCCCCTGCAGAAACATGTGCAAATGGATAATTACTACTGGAGTGGTAAAAAACATGGAGACAACCGGGGAAGAGGTTCTGAACACAAACACCACTTTGTTGGTGCCGTGCAAACCAACGAGGAAAACCACCAACTGTATATGCGTTTCAGCATGGCCTCTAGGTTCCGAAACAAGCAACTGGAACTCTGGGCGCAAAAGCATCTCGGTTATCATACCTTCTGTGTTGTCAGGGATAGGCTCGGTGCATTCATAGGAATATACAACACAGAGTGTCAATATGCAGCAGGGGTGACAGGTGGTGCTCTCGAATCAATGGCTAATGAGTTGTTTACGTGGGTAAACACCATTATCTTGGACATCAAAAATTCACTTACAGGAAGTTACCACAATATTAACCAGAAGCATCTGCCAAGATACCTTTCTGAATATTGTTATCGATTCAACCGGCGCTTTGATTTGAAAGCCATGGTATCATGGCTTTGTTACATTGTTGCGCGAACTTGCCCATGGCAACAAGGATCATCATCCTCAAACTGGCTGAGAGAAAGCAACAATCAGGATATCATACGCTTTCCCGACTAATGCCCTCTATATTGCTGATATTAACTTTAAAGTATCCTTTCTCATCTCCAACTTACCTAAGGAGTTACACATGAGTACCGAACTTCTTAATAATTATACTGACTGGCTCCAAAATAACAGCGACCTATTTATCGAATATTTTATCAGTACCGCTTTAGCTATTCTCACATTGATTATTGGTATTCTTATTTCTCGAGTAATCAGTAATACTCTTTATAAAGTCATGTTGAAGAAAGACGTGGATGGGATAGTGGCCAGTTTTACAAGCAACATGGCTAAATATCTAATATTGGCATTTGTTGTTGCAGCAGCACTGAGCCGTGTTGGCATTCAAACAGCATCTTTGGTCGCAATAATTGGTGCCGCAGGACTAGCCATTGGTCTTGCTTTACAAGGCTCCCTATCCAACTTTGCGGCTGGAGTACTACTAATCATATTCCGGCCAATAAAGAAGGGCGAATTTGTTGAGGTTGCTGGTGTTGGTGGCTCTGTCGAATATGTTCAGATATTTTCTACTGTACTCATTACACCAGATAATAAAATGGTAGTTGTTCCAAACAATAGTGTACTGAGCAACAACATTGTAAACTATACCAGAACTGGTGAAAGAAGAGTCGATCTCACAGTTGGTGTCAGTTACTCTTCCGACCTCAAAACTACTAGGAAAGTCATTGAACAAATTCTTAATGCAGACGAAAGAATTCTAAAAGAACGCGGATGGACCATTGGAATAATAGCGTTAGCCGACTCATCAATCAATTTTGTAGTTCGCCCATGGACTTTATCTACGAACTATTGGAACTTCTACTATGATTTTCATGAAAAAATTTTAGAGGCCTTTAATAAAGAAGGTATTGAAATTCCTTTCCCACAGCAGGATGTTCATCTTCTCAAAAAATAGACTACAGCATAACGACAACTGTATTAGCAGTTGAGTTATCACCTGCTAATCAACTTATAATGTGAAAATATTAGCTTCCTATACCATCACTGATGAAAGTTGCCATAATTGATGTGTCCATGGATCTATAGAATTTATAACCACAGCTTTCAATCAAACCAACCTTCCTGAAACCAAACTTCTACCTGATTACCACTGCTGTTATGATAGTATCAGGCGTCGGCTGTTCCTATGAATGCACCAAGGCCATCACTGACAACACCGCTGGGATGATCACCTAGATGCTTTTGCGCCCAGAGTTACAGCTCCTTTTCCCGGAAACTAGTGACCATACTGAAACGCATATACAGATGGTAGTTTCCCTCGTTGCCTTGCACGGCACCAACAAAGTGGTGTTTGTTTTTAGAACCTCTTCCACGTTTGCCTCCATGCTTTTCAACACTCCAGTAGTAATCATCCATCTGAACATATCCATGCAGGGGACGGCTGTCATCACGTTCTTTTATTACCTGCATGAGCTTGTGTTTCAAGCCCCAAACATAATTATAAGCTGTTCGAGAGCTCTAGCCCTATATGCCATTCTTGGTCTGAGTCATTAAAAACATGCCTAGAAACCAAGTGGTAATAGCAGTTTACTAGCTTCCAGAATGGTACCACTGGTCAATGATGTCTGATGACGGCAGAGGTTGCACTGATAGAGCTAACGGGGTTTTATGGTACAATACTCCAGACAACAACACAGAGGACATTCAAACCCATTAGGCCACCTCCATTTGAAAAAATGGTCACTCCATTGGTGTTCCTAACTATATTGCTGAGAGAACTCCACAAGGCTCACGCCTTTCTGCAACTGAATTTTATTCTTGCCCATGGTGCACCTTCTACTTAAAGGAAAAACATGGACGTAAATTTACGACGAGAAGGATTCTTAGGAGAGATGATAACCAAGAACTTCTATTTAACAATCCATTCCTCTTATTGGGTGAGGCAATAATAGCAATCAACTCCCTGATACCATGCTCTTTAGCCTTACTGAGCCAGAACATAAACAGATATACCCATATACATTATAACGATAATACTGCACGAGGATGGTAATTTGACGCATAGGCATATCCGATAACAATACCCTCTTACTCAAACACTAAGAAGCAGTGTGATTTATTCAGCCTTCTGCAATTTCTTCAGAAGTGACATTATCAACTCCAAAAGTAACAAGTTGAGTTCAATATATAGTGATTGTAGACATCAGCTATCTGACTACAATCACTGGATCTGGCTTTTCTTATCATCAACACACTACCTGTTCACCATAAAATGAAGTGATTGCAGCATATTTGAAATGAGTTCATTCCCCCCTTTGCTACAGAACTATTTTCCCCAACACAGCAAAAAGGCAGATAGAGCCATCTATTTGTCTTTTCAATTTGGTGCTTGGCGATGTCCAACTATCACATGGGGAAGCCCCACACTACCATCGGCAATAGATCATTTCACTGCTAAGTTCGGGATGGGATCAGGTGGTTCTAACCTTACTATGGTCGCCAAACGAAACTTTAACAAGAGATCTTCTATCTTGCCTATAATTAGGTTCTTAAGCTGTTCCATTGCTAATCACTCTACTGCGTATGGCTACTAACCAGTAACTGCTAACTCTAAATTGCTTTGGCATTATATGGTCAAGCCGCACGAGTCATTGGTATTGGTTAACTTAATGACTCACAGTACTTACCCCCCACCACCCCCTTGGCTATCAACGTCATAGTCTTAAACAGCTCTTCAGTGGCATCTAGTGCCCAAAAAAGTCTTATCTTGAAGATGGCTTACCGCTTAGATGCTCTCAGCGATTATCCAGTCTAAACATAGCCACCGGTAATGCGTCTGGAGGCACAACCAGAACACCAGCGATCCGTACACTCCGGTCCTCTAGTCTATGAGCAGCTTTTCTCAAACTTCCAACGCCCGCGACAGATAGGGCCTGAACTATCTCACGACGTTATAAACCCAGCTAGCGTACTCCTTTACATGGCGAACAGCCATCTTTGGGACCGGCTTCAACCCCAAGATGTGATGAGCCGACATCGAGGTGCCAAACATCACCGTCGATGTGAACGCTTGGGCGGGATCAACCTGTTATCCCAAGAGTACCTTTTATCCGTTGAGCGATGGCCCTTCCATTCAGAACCACATGATCACTATGACCTACTTTCGTACCTGCTCGAGATGTAACTATCTCAGTCAAGCTGGCTTGTGCCATTACACTAACCGTACGATGTCCGACCGTACTTAGCCACCCTTCGTGCTCCTCTATTACTCTTTTCGAGGAGACCTCCGCAGTCAAACTACCAACCTCGCAATGTCCCAGATCCAGTTTCAGAACCTTGGTTAGAACTTAAATATTGTATTGGTGGTATTCCAAAGTTGACTCCACGCAAACTAGCGCTCTCGCTTCAAAGCCTCAAACCTTTCCTACACAAGCAACATCAAGATCCACTGTGAAACTGTAGTAAAGGTTCACGAGGTCTAGCCGCTGATA
The DNA here is from genome assembly GCF_949987555.1 of Borostomias antarcticus. Lineage (NCBI taxonomy): Eukaryota > Metazoa > Chordata > Actinopteri > Stomiiformes > Stomiidae > Borostomias > Borostomias antarcticus. Next base: position 325,758 of record NW_028175663.1, read on the forward strand.
CGCTGCATCTTAACAGCGCTTTCAATTTCACCGAGTCTCTGGTAGAGACGCGTAGCCATCGTTACGCCATTCGTGCAGGTCGGAACTTACCTAACAAGGAATTCCGCTACCTTAGGACCGTTATAGTTACGGCCTCCGTTTACCGTGACTTCGATCAAGAGCTTCTCCGAAGATAACTACATAAATTAACCTCCCGACACTTGGCAGGCGTCACACTGTATACGTCCACTTTCGTGTTTGCACAGTGCTTTGTTTTAATAAACAGTCGCAGCCACTTAATATCTTCGACCGGCTACAGCTCAAGGAGCAAGTACCATCACCATAACCGGCGCAACTTCTTCCGAAGTTACGGTGCCATTTTGCCTAATTCCTTTACCATAGTTCTCTCAAGCGCCTTGGTATTCTCTACCTGACCACCTGTGTCGGTTTTTGGTACGGTCCATTCTGACCTGAAGCTTAGAAGTTTTTCTTGGAAGCATGGCATCAATCACTTCTGTCCATTTGGACATCGTTATCAATTATCGTCTTTGAAAACCAAAATTCACCTAGGTCCACAGCCTGCGATCTTAAACGCAAGACACCCTGCTCCGTGCCTCCACAGCCTTCTCTGTCACTCCGTCTCAGTAAAATTGGCACAGGAATATTGATCTGTTTACCATCAATTACGTCTTTCGACCTCACCTTAAGGGTCGACTCCCATGCGCCGATCAGCGTCGCGCAGGAATCCTTGGTCTTCCGGCGTGGGGGATTCTCACTCCCTAGTCGTTACTCATGTCAGCATTCGCACTCCTGATACCTCCAGCATACCTCCAGATACACCTTCAATGGCCGCCAGAACGCTCCTCTACCGTACGTAATCAATTACGTACCAGTAGCTTGGCGCCTAGTTTTAGCCCCGTTAAATCTTCCACGCAAGCCGCCTCGTCCAGTGAGTTATTACGCTTTCTTAAAAGGGTAGCTGCTTCTAAGCCAACCTCTTGGCTGGATTGACCTTCTCACATTGTTTCCCACTTAACTAAAACTTTGAGACCTTAGCTGACGGTCTTGGTTGTTTCCCTTTCCACGACGCACGTTATCACCAGTCGCGTGTCTCCCGTTATTGTACTCATTGGTATTCGGAGTTTGCATGTGGTTGGTAAGCCTGAATGCCCCATTGGCCCAAACAGTGCTCTGCCCCCAATGGTTATACAAGAGGCACTACCTAAATAGCTTTCGAGGAGACCCAGCTATCTCTTGGCTTTATTAGCCTTTCACTCCTATCCACAGGTCATCCTCCAGCTTTTCAATGATAGTAGGCAATCCTCTAATTGATGTACTCAATTTTCAACCTGCCCATGGATAGGTCGCCAAGTTTCTGGTCTAATCCCAGCAACTAAACGCCCTATTAAGACTCAGTTTCCCTACAACTCCCCATACAGTTAACCTTACTACTGAAATTCAGTCGCTGACCCATTACACAACAGGTACGCAGTTACAGAACTAGTCTGCTCCCACTGCTTGTACGTACACAGTTTCAGTTCTATTTCACTCCCCTCAACGTGGTTCTTTTCGCCTTTCCCTCACGGTACTCGTTCACTATCGGTCAGTCAGGAGTATATAGCCATAGAGGATGGCACCCCATGTTAAGACAAGATTTCACGTGTCCCATCCTTCTAGCTTCCATAACAAATGAGCTCCCGTGTACTGGGCTATCACCAACTATGGCCACACTTCCCAGAGTGTTCCCCTAACTCATAAATTGCTTCATGGCTGGTCCCCGTGCACTCGCCTCTACTGGTGGAATACCAATTAATTTCTTTCCCTACGGGTACTTAGATGTTCCAGTTCCCCTAGTTCGCCTTTAAAACCATATGTGTTCAGGCAAGTAATAACCGCTTATGCGGTTGGGTTTCCCATTTGGAAATATCTGGATAAAAGCCTGCTTATCGGCGCCCAAAAGCTTATCTCAGATTACCACGCCCTACATCGTCTATGACTGCCAAGGCATCAACTGTGTCCTCCTAATCACTTGACTATATAACCCGCAGCAATCTAACTAATTAAATACCAAAGTTAATTACGAATTCCATAACTACCTTAAACGATCAACTGAATTTCTTTTGAAACTCATCGCCATACACATTAACAATGATCTTTGGATCATATACTAGAGAGTGTCTAAGCAAGAAGTTTAATTAACATTAAATACATTAATTAACGAATTAACAAACGCATACGCTACCTAATTCAATTTAGTTTAAATTTGGATTTCGCATTGTTAAAGAACAAATAATACCACAATGAACAAATCATTGTGATTATCAAACAATTTATGTGAACGCTTTTGCACGTTGGTTTTCGTTTTACGGAGGTCATCCAGCCCAAAGTACCCCAAGGCTACCTTGCTACGACTCCACCCAAGTCACCACAGTCATAAATCACTCCGTGGTGATCGCCCCCTAGGAGGTTAGGCTAACCACTTCTGAAGCAATCCACCACCATAATGTGAAGGCCGGTGTATACAAGGCCATAGACCGTATCCTCCGTGACATTCTGATTCACGATTACTAGCGATTCCAACTTCATGGAGTCGAGTTGCAGACTCCAGTCAGGACCACTATGCACTTTCTCAGATTAACCCCACCTTAGAGGCTTGAAAACCGTCTGCATGCACCGTTATCAGCACGTGTGTAGCCATAGCCGTAAGAGCCATGATGACTTGACGTCGTCCCCGACATTCCTCCGGTTTGTCACTGACGGTCTCCCCAGAGTGCCCACTATAACGTGCTGGTAACTGAGGACAAGGGTTGCACTCGTTGTGGGCTTCACCAAACATCTCACGACACGAGCTGACAACAACCATGCAGCACCTGTCTCTGCGTTCCAGAAGGCACCAATCTAGCTCTAGAAAGTTCGCCGGATGTCAAAGCTAAGAAAGGTCCTTCTCGTTGCTTTAAATTCAACCACATGCTCCACCCCTTGTGCTGGCCTCGTCAATTCATTTGAGTTTTACCCTTGTGGCCATACTCCTCAAGCGGCCTACTTATCGCGTTAACTGCGTTACCAATCGTACAAGACAACCGACAACTACTTAGTAGACATCGTTTACGGCGTGTACTTCCAAGTATCTATCCTGTGTGCTCCCAGCGCTTTCGTACCTCAGCGTCAGTATCTGGCCAGAGTGTCACCTTCGCCACTCGTGTTCCTTCCTGTATCTACGCATTTTACCTCTACATAGAAAATCCTACACTTTTATCTCGTACTATAGCCATAGTTTTGAATGAGATTCCCAAGTTAAGCCACTGGCTTTCACATCCAACTTAGGCAGCCTCCTACGCACGCTCTACGCCCAGTAATTCCGGTTAACGCTCTCACCATCCGTATTACCACTCCTGCTGAAACAGGAGTTAACCGGTGCTTCTTCTGTAAGTACCGTTACAGTTAATGGGTATTAACCATCAATCTTTCTTCCCTACTGAAAGTACTTTACAACCTTACAGAGCCGTCTTCACACACGCACCATGGCTGCATAAGGCTTTCGCCTGTTCTGCAATTCCTACTCAGACTAGCTACTACCCACCCAACAAACTAATCTGACGAAGGCTCATACAGTAGCGCAAGGATCCTAAGATCTCTTGCTTTCCCCCTTAGATCGTATGCGGCATTAATCCGAATTCCTCCTAGCTATCCCCCACTACGGGCAGATTACAACGTGCTACGCACCAATCCGACACCCGCCGGCAAGGAGCTAACTATTCCCACTACTGCTCGACTTGCATGTGTTAAACCTACCGCCAGCGTTTAACCTTAGCCATGATCAAACTCTTCAGTTAAAATCGTTTCACTGAAAACCCTTCCTTAAGAAAGAACAACATCTGCTCATCCAACTTATGGACGTCACATTCATTCAACTCTCTATGAGGTAGCTGAATTAATGAATATGTTCACTTGTTTGACCAGACAGTCAAAGTTTTGTGGAAAAGTGACTCTTTTTTAACCTATGTAATCGCACAAATGCCCACACGAATTGCCTGATATCTTGTTAGAGAACTCAATTAGGCCGTTGAGATTTAATCTCTAACCTCCACTGGAGCCGACTAACCAACGTACCGAAGCAAATTTCGTTGTCAACAATTTGTTTCCCATTCAATTCAAACAACCATCTTCAAATGGTGTGGTTCCCTTGCTACGACGCCCCATTAATTAGTTCTACATGATCACGAAGACAAGAGCATTTCTTATGGAAGTTCCAATACACCTGCCAATCTCCACTTGAATCCCGTGAGCATAGCTATATATGGTACCATGCTCTTGTTGGAGAATAGTTCCAAGGTGCTTAGTGATAGCGTACAAATGATCACGAGCTGGTGAGAAGAATAAATAATCTAGGGTATTGTCGTAAGATGAGTTCACAAGAAACGCTGTTATGTTGTTACTGGATTTACGACATTATATCACCATAAAACCGTCTCTTTTTCGTTACCGAATATATCGAAAACCATGATGCTTAGCGGCTGCAGTGTTGTATCAACAGAGCCTCGCCCATCAATAATCAAGAACGACATGTGGTTTGCTTGAAGGAAAGACAATGTACGAGCATCTAAATTTTAGGTTTTTTCACGCAAATATATCACATATGGGTGGGGAAAGACAGACTAGAGAAAATATGAATCGAGCAGCTGGTCATTTTATGACCCTTGATTTTTAATGTTTAAGAATCAAGGATATTTTTATTTTTAACTTTACTCTGAATTAGCCCAGCTCTCTATTTCCTGCTCAAGATAACTATGTTCCAGTGCTTCAATAGCCCAATTCTGTTTTTCTGAGAGCTTTCGCAGCTGTCTAAGAGAAACCACTTGAACAACAGGTAGCTGACTCCAGATGCTTTTGGTCAGACAACGCCAGTGATTGGGCTCCAAGCGTTTTGGATTCTCCAGCGGGGTCTTACAGATTTCGCATAGCATCAAGCACCGATCGTAGTCTAGCTCACGGGGAACCGGCGCCACCTCATATATGGACAGTGGGACGCCGGACGCTTCGCAGATTTCACACTTTGATTTTGCTGGGGTGCTAAGTCTTTTCCAAGAGACTTAAAGCATCCTGACGCTCTTGATGTTTTAACAGCCACTTGGCCATTGTATCTCCTCCAATGAGGCCTATTCATTAAGTAAACTAACCATTAATCAGCGCCAGCTTGATGTCATTGTAAATCTGCCCGCTTGAAGTCTGTAGAGAAACAGACAATTATAAGTTGATATACATCAATCTGGCTGCGCGCTTATGACTCTCAAAGTGAACAGAGTAAAAACTGCCAACTGGGATGACTGGTTAATCCCTGTGGATTATCTGGTGATTCATTATACAGCTGTAGACCTAAAAGATACTCTAGATATCTTTATGAATCCTGAATCCTGTGTTTCTTCGCATCTGGTTATTGATACAGATGGAGGAATTTATGAGCTAGTTGATTGCCTGAATGGTCAGGTATGTAGAGGCTGGCATGCAGGTAGTAGCGAGTGGGAAGGTGTTCAGAGCTTAAATGATCGTTCCATTGGCATGGAACTGGTGAATTACAACGGTAATATATTCCCATTTACAGAAGCGCAGTATCAATCCCTGCGTCAGGTGGTTGCCAGATTTAAAGAGTATTATCCAAACCTGAGGGATCCTCAGAGGGTGATCGGCCATGAGCATATTTCTGGCTTTCGCGGGAAAGCAGACCCAGGAGTTCTTTTTGACTGGTCTCGTTTTTACCAGGAAAACTATCCGGAGTTAACTGCGCCAGTGCGAAAGCCTGTATGCCCTACAGCGCTTCAAGAGAGCTTACTGCTACTTAAAGATAGTGAGCCTGAGTCTACAGAAGCAAAGAGTCAGTTCTGGCATTCGGTGAGTTTACTGACTGAAACAACCGTTCGTCTTATTCAAGAGGCTTCAAAGCCCAAGTAACTGTTTGCTCAATTTTGTCAGCTTAGCTGGTTCTCCCTGCTCCTGATCCTATTGGAAAGGAAAGTTTCTTCAGCGCGCAGTGGCTCTTTTTTCACGCCATAACTGAATACGCTCTTCCAGATTATCTTTAGTGACAGCTGGAAACATGGAGATGTATTGCCTTAACATTGACCTGTTATAATGATTAATGCTACTAGCATTTGGCAGGCGCGAATCCCACAGGATCAAGGTACCGACTGGCCTCCCAGATTAACAACCTCATGGCCTTACAGCTCGTCATCCGTGAACAGTAGACTTTCGGTTCCGTGTTGTTTGTTCTCTCTGGTAGAGACTTGGGGCACAACAAAAGCACCTTGGCTATATTCAGTATCCGTCAAATTAGAGTATCTCATGATACTTGGGAAAAATACATTTTCTTGGTGTCTGCCCAGATGAATCCTCCTATCGTCTTTTTCTTTTGCCAGTTCTGGCTGCCAAGGTGGCTTGAATGATACTCGTTCCATACTTACCCAGAGATCCTCTGTATTAAAAAGTTCTGCAAAGAGCCAGTAGGTCGGTTCATACTGACAGATATCCCAGAATGCCTAATAGTGGTGAATCGGAACAGAACAATACCATTGCTTCCCAGTCTCTTCTGATACCAAGTTGAGGAGTTGTTCAGATCAACATAAAGAAAGTTGGTAATGGCTTTTATGGGGGGATGGAGTAACTATTCAGGTATCAGATCAGGAACGACGATATAACCTTTTCCCTGTAACACACTCTGGTCAATCATTACTCAACTACCACATACCGTTCCTTTTAGCTGCTTTTCACCGCCAGAATTGATATTTTCTTGAATCCCACTGCCCAAACGGTAAAAGACATTGGATGCGGCTCTTTTGATACGACAATGCAGCCATTAAAACATCATGGTTTTCGATATATCCGGTAACGAAAAAGAGACGGTGTTATGATGATATAACGTCGTCAAACCAATAACTAACGTGAGTTCGACGTTTTAGTTTTGGCTACAGCCCTTGGATTTTAATGACTTGAGTCATAGTGATGTGTTTTGTAAAGTGCTCAATGGCTCATTCGGAGCATTTGCCAGCCAATAAAGTACTAAAATTACTCTTCCACTGTAACATGAATATGTACAAAAAAGCTTAATCCTATGTAGCGCAATGGATTATCTCTTCTAACTCACGTTAACTAACGTGAGTTAGCCGCTTTAATTTTGTCTACAGTCCTTGGATTTTATGGGCTTAAGGGATATGTGTTTTTTAAAAGTGCCCAATGGCTACTTCTGGGCCTTTCGCAAACAATAAAATACTCAAATCACTCTTCCCCTGTAACATGGATATCTACAAAAGGCTGAAGCCTATGTAGAGCAAGTGATTATCTCGTCGAACTAACGTTAAAACAGAATCTTTTCCGTTACCGGACATATCAAAACCATGATGTTTTAGCGGCTTCATTGTTGTATAAAAAGAACCACCCCCATTGAAGTTTGCGGCAACCCACTATCTTTCAGTAGCCTTGCTGTCAGCAACTGATACAAACCATGAGTAATGATGGCCATGTTCTGAGGAGTCGTGTTGAGAGTATCAATGTGGATATTGCGGTTAAAGCCCCACAGAACGGACGGTGTGACTACTTGCTGACCTGTGATATTGAAGCACTGATACAACCACCCTTTCTCTGTCTCTCTATTGGAAAGACAGAACTACAGTCAGTCTGTGAACCTGATGCACATGGCTTACCTTTATTTCTATTGGGTAAGGCTGATCCGGTGCCTATTCAAGGATACAGTCCGGCTACTTTTATGGGACGTAGGTGAATGGTTTGCTCAGAGCTATTGATAATCTCCCCAGTTTTCAGCCAGTAATGGAGTATTAATTGACGAATCTACTGAAAGTTATGGCTCTTAATGGGAGCGGTATCGCCTTACTGCCATCGTTGATCATCGGGTGTATTTTGTTAGCCCACAAAAGCTGTAGGAGTACTATAGTTCTTTTGATATTAAGCTCTACCAGAACGATGTACTTTGGCATGCTAGGCCTGAACAGTTCTGGTCATCCCTACGTAAGTGATGCCAGTAAGTATGGTTCTGACTTAGGAACTCCAGTAAGTGTACGGCTGCAATGAAACGCCAACAGCCACGAAGTTTGATCTGACTGTATCCCTCAAAATGAGTATTCGTGGTACAGTCTCTCGCTGGTTCTGTAATAATGAGCAGACGTGCCAATGACTGAGAAAATGGAAAAACTGGAGAGTAATAAAGATGCCGTCGACGGGTTTTTCCCTATAGACGAGCACGAAGAAGAGGTAATTGAAGAAGGGCAGGCTATCCGTCGCAAAGGGATCTACCTGTTACCCAACCTTTTCACCACCGGCAACATGTTTTGCGGTTTTTACGCCATTATTGCTGCACAGGCTGGTAACTTTTCCCTAGCTTGTATTGCAGTATTTGTCGCCATGATTTTGGATGGTCTGGATGGGCGTGTTGCCAGAATGACCAATACCATGAGCAAATTTGGTGAACAGTATGACAGCTTGGCGGATATGGTCACCTTTGGAGTTGCACCTGCTATGGTGGCTTTCAGTTGGGCTCTGCATGACCTAGGCAAGTTAGGCTGGATGATCGCGTTCGTTTATGCGGCTTGTGCGGCCCTGCGTCTGGCCAGATTCAATGCCCAGATTGAAGTAACAGACAGCCGATACTTTACCGGCCTTGCCAGTCCAGCTGCTGCAGCCTTGGTGATTGGGATGGTATGGGCGTTAAGTGACTTTGGCTTCAACGGTGACTCTACCTTTGTGGCAATACTTGGGGCATTAATTACCGGTGGTACCGGTGTTCTGATGGTGAGTAATATTCGCTATCATAGCTTCAAGAAAATTGATCTGAGAGGCCGTGTGCACTTTGTGTTCCTGCTTGCGATTGTTCTGGCTTTTGCTGTGGTCTTCATGGATCCACCTAGGACACTGCTTATGATCTTCTTGGCTTATGCCTGCTCTGGTCCAGTTACGGCGATCTGGCGCTTGAGTGAAGGCAAGAGTTGATCAGGGTGAGGCCAGCTAATTTCTTGATAGAACAAAAGAAAGCCAGTAATACTGTTTTTTAATGCCCAAAGAATACATATAGTTGTCTTCACCACCCATATAAGGAATATACAGACTCGTAAAAAACACCTAAAATTTGGATGACATCCATTGTCTTTTGTGGTGGTTATTTTGATACTACAATGCAGCCACTCAAACATCATGGTTCTCGATATATCTGGTAACAAAAAAGAGAGATTTAAGTACTTTATTGGCTGGCAAAGGCTCCTAAGGAGTCATTGGGCACTTTTAAAAAAACGTCACTATGACTCAAGCCATTAAAATCCAATGGCTGTAGCCAAAATTGAAGAGTCAAACTAACGTCACGTTACGTTACTTACTTACCCCTTGATATTTGGCCTTATTTATTTTCCCACATCAACGAAATAACCATCACAATAATAGCTCTCAGTAATTATAGCCAAATGATCATATGTGACCTTCATTGTTCACATGATGACAGAGTCTGGAATCTGAATTTCCACGGATACTGGTAAGTGATCAGTAATTGTGACATTGATAACACCAAACCTGTTTACGATCATGGAGGGGCTTATCAGGATATGATCCAGAGAAAGTTTTGGTTGCCAGCTTGGAAAGGTGTTTTGTCCCAAATGGGCGGCATGAAGGCAGGTATCTTTTAAAGGTGAATCATTAAGCAGCTGGTCGGCATGGGTGTTCATATCACCCATCAGAACAACATGCTGGTAGCTTTGTACCACATCCCGAATATAAGAAAGCTGGATGTCTCTTGCTCTTTTGCTCAATGCTAGATGCATCATAACGACGGTAAGAGGCTCCTGTGGATTGCCAAAACGTGCAACGATAGCGCCTCGACCAGGAATTAATCCTGGCAACTTATGATCTTCCAGCGATAGAGGCTCAAATCGGCTGAGTAGCCCATTACTGTGCTGGGCCAGTTTCCCGAGATTCCTGTTTATCTGATGATACCAGTAGGGGAAATGTCCTTCCACGGCAAGGTACTCAGTTTGATTGATAAATCCACTTCGAATACTACCTCCATCTACTTCCTGCAGAGCCACAAGGTCAAAATCTGGAAGAATTCCTGCAATTTTGTCCAGAGTTATTACTCGATTAGAGTGTGGCAAGATGTGCTGCCAGCTACGGGTAAGATAATGTCGATACTGTTGAGTATTAATACCAACCTGAATATTAAAGCTCAGGAGTTTAAGAGTATTTTTATCCAGCTGACAGGATGGTTCTCCCTGAAGGGAATGATGCACATGCTCAGAACGATACTGACAACGCTGTCGGTGTAAGCGTCGGCGAATGGCGCCTGTAATGGTTCGAATTGGCATAGTGCATTACCACCTAATATAAATACAAAAACCCGGTTGAGAGATATTACAGTCCTTTTATTCAATTTTGGTGAGGCTCTTTTGATACGACAATGTAGCCGCTAAAACATTATGGTTTTCGACATATCATGTAACGAAAAAGAGACGGTTTTATGGTGATATACGTCGTCAAACCAATAACTACATAAAACCGCCGATTGTGAACGCATCCTGCGCCAATCCCCTAGATTATTAATTCTTCTCACCAACTCGTTATCATATGGACTCTACCATTCAGCACCTTGAATCCACTCTCCAACAAGAACATGGCACCATAGATAACGTGGGTTCGATGGTGAAAGACAGGTGAGCCACAGGCTCTTAGCTATCTTCCTGATACCAAACCATAAATAACGAACTTGAGGCTCCAGTGTCTATTGTAAGTGTATTCTGTTATGTGGATGATTTCTGCACAATATTTGAAACACAATGGCATAGACAATTAATCTGTCATTCAAAAAACCTCCAGTGATATCCACTGGCTATCGCTCAGAAGAATAATTACCATTGTCACCTATTTCCCTTATAGTACCTTTCGCAATTCCAAGCACCATTACCAAGGACTGATCACACAACATACATCAGACTGTTCCACGAACATGGTATCCTACAATCGCTTTGTAGAACTCATAGAACAGGCTTTGATACCACTGACGGTTTATCTAAAGTCTCAGTGCATGGGGAACCAACGGGCCTGTCATTTATTGATGCAACTACCATCGTTGTCTGTGACAACCATAGGATCAATAGCACAAGGTCTTCAGTGAAGAGGCTAAACGTGATAAAATGTCTTCAGTGCTTAAGTTACACCTTAATCATTAACCATCTTGGAGAAATTCTACCATTTCGCCTGACACCGGCTAACACTAATGACCGTAAACCAGTACCAAATCTCATCGAAGAGCTAACTGGTTGGATTTATGAATATAATGCCTATGTCTCTGAAAAATTGGTAGTTTAGTTGCGAGAGAAAGGCCTGAACATGGTAACTAGGGTTAGAAACAATATGAAACCAAAAAAACTAAAGTCCTTTGATGAAGTGATGTTTAGGAACCGAACAGTAATAGAAAGCGAAAATGATCAGTTGAAGAAGATTTCGCAGATCAAACATACTCGACACCGTTCACCATTGAACTTTGTTGTAACCATAGTGGCAGGATTGATTGCCTATGCAAAGAAGGGAAGAAAGCCTATATTGAACGTTAGTTCGGCAAGATAAACTCTTGCGCTACATAGGCCTCACCCTGTTTGAATATTTATGTTACAGAAAAGAGTAATTTGAGTACTTTAATTGGCTGGCAAAGACTTCAAAGGAGTCATTGGGCACTTTTCAAAAAAAACGCCACTGTGTCTCAAGCCCTTGGAAACCAAGGGCTTGAGACAAAATCGAAGAGTCTAACTCACGTTAGTTAACGCAACCACCATCATAGACTTTATCCATGTACCTGAATATCTACGGAAAGCCGATCACTGCTTACACAACAAGAGGGATAAGGCTATTGAAAGATAGGTGGTAGAACGGTCTCTGAAGATACACAGGGGAGAATCTGACAAAGTCTCCATGGTAATCCGGCAAAGTGCGAGCAAGAGAGGTCTGACAAAACAGTAGGCCATTGATAAGTGTACAGCCTATCTTCAAAAAAACCGTCCCCGGCTCTGCTATGACAAGGTTAAGTAGTTACACTTATAAGGACACGCAGACTCGGGTAGTATCCAAGCCCCATAAAGGTGTCCCAATGTCAGAAAAGAAAGTTAAACCATATACGGCAGAGTTCAAGGAATCAGCTGTGAAACTGGCTGTAGAATCAGATCAGCCAGTCACTGAAACTGCCATAGATCTTGGTGTTAACGTTAATACCCTGCATACTTGGATTGCCAAGTATCATCGACCCAAGTCATCTGAAAAAGTCGAGAAGAATGATGAGCACGTATACGACGAGCTGAAACGTTTACGTAAAAAAGTAGCAAGGCTTAAAGAGGAGCATTCCATCTTAAAAAAGGCAGCGGCCTTCTTTGCGAGAGAAAGTATCTAAGATTACAGTTTATCAGAGACCATAAGGATAGCTTCAGTATCATAGCCATGTGCTTGGTTATGTCGATATTCTGCACGGGATATTACTATTGAAGCACAGCCATTAGTCGAAATATTCTATGAGACCTAGAATTTATGCCACATATCAAGGCTATACATGAGACTAGTCACCAAACTTACGGAGAGAGGCGCATTAAAAACGATCTGGCTGATATGAGCAAACATGTCATTCGGAAGAAAATTCACCGCTTTATGCATGAAGAAAACATCATCTGCAGAACCTAGCGTAAGTTTAAAGCAACCACAAATCCCTGCTATAACAAACCAGTGGCAGAAAATGTGTTAGGAAGATATTTTTAGCTGGCATAGTGCAATCAGGCGTATGCTGGCAACATTACGTATGTACCAACTCGCGATGGTTGGCTGTAGCTGTCTGTCTCCATCGACGTGTGCCTATGACGTCGGAGGTTAATCTATAAGCAACATAATAACAGCATCGCTGGTCACTACTAGCTGGAAATGGCGATGTGCAAGCGCAGGCCACAGAAAAGACTTTTGGGTCACAGTACACAGTGATAGTCAATATGTATCTTAGATCTATCAGCAGTTTCTTAACAACGATGCCTATATATGTAGCATGAACCGCAAAGGGAACTGCTTGGGTAATGCTGTAGCCGAGAGCTTCTTTCATACACTGAATACAGAACTGCCTCTTCCCTCATCATGACAAGGGAAGAGGCAAAGAAGGCAGTTTTTGAATATATCTAGGTGTTTTATAATCGACAGAGAAAGCCCTAGACTAATGGCTACTAGCCACCATTCGTGTATGAGCAAAAACTTGCTATGGCAGCGTAAAAAAGTGTCCGGAAAATCCTTGCTATATCAGTGTTGAAGCTACGCTCACTGGATTCAAGTGGAGATTTCTTGGCGTATTGGAACTTCCATAAGGACTGCTCTCACCTTCCTAATCATGGAGAACTAATGAATGTAGCGTCGTAGCAAGGGAACCACCCAAAAAGCCGATTCTTTCCAAATCAGAAGAAAAAGCCCTGCCAGAACCACCCAGTCAGATTAGGATTAGTCTGTTTCTAGGGAGCTAATGATCAATAATCAACAGCGCCAAGTGGTTGCCTTGAAGAAAAGCCAATGTACGATCATCAAAATTTTAGGTGTTTTTTACGAGTCTGTATTTCCTGATATGAGTTGTGAAAGACGGATTAAAGTCGAGAATAGACACTATAGTTGATAATAAAAATTGTAAAGAGTTTTCCCATAGTTCCTCAGCTCATGGCATTTCTGGTAGATAATTCAGGTTAGTGTTGTATCTCTGTTCATTAAATGCAACTTGGTTATTAACCACATCCACCAGTTCAATACACAGAGCGCAGGCTATGTATTGAATTGCCTATTCTCTGTCCATTCCTTAGAGCATCAGCCGTATCAGAATTTCTTTCACCCTTGTGGAATTATCCTATCTCAGCTGATTCTCTACTATTTCTATGACCGCTTAACCACCAATCAAGTAATCATTATCACTCATTCTACATGACTTATATTATCAGAAAAGTATGAATCCTATAGATGGCAGGTTTTAAACGCCAACTCTTTAAAAAAACTGATCAGTGTCGCTTATTATACAGTCTTTGTTAAACAGCTAGACACCATGAACACTTTCCCTCTGTCACCACCAGCTAGGAAATTGCACTCGCGTCGTCTTTAAATAAAGAGTAGCGTGACGGCTTGAACCTTGACAAACAGGAGGAAGCCTGTGTACAAAGTTTACGGAGATGCCCTGTCCGGCAACTGCTACAAGATTAAGCTGCTGATGAGCCATCTTGGTATTGACTGTGAGTTGGAACACATCAATATTCTGGGTGGAGGCACCTATACCGATAAGTTCCTAGCAATGAACCACAATGGCAAGATCCCGGTGAAGTAATTACCATCTAGGAATTACCTTGGTTAATCAAATGCCATACTGAACTATCTGTCCTAAGGTACAGACTATCTTTCTTCAGACAGCTTCCTCAGGGCAAAAATTCTAGAATGCTAATTTTTCGAGCAATACCGTTACGAGCCATATATTGCTACAGTCAGCTTCATCATCAAATACCTTGGAAGACCAAAAAAGCACGAAACAGCATTAAAAGCAAAAAAACAGTAGCTATAAAGCACTGCAGGCAATAGCAACCCATCTGGAACGGAACGACTGGATGGTCGACGATAAGATAACCATTGCAGACATCTGCTTATACGGTTATCTAATATTGCTCCCAAGGTCTGCTATGGCCTGACAGACTTTCACTTTATAATGGCATGGCTTAAGCCGGTAAGAGAACACCATAAACACGTAAAGATGGGTTAAAATTCTGTAGCTTTCTTTGCAACCAATCCTGCTCCAAGCTGAATATAACTACGAGATGTTTGACCTTCTCATAGACAATGAAAGTTTAAAATTCTTGGAGGGGATGGGTTACAACACAAACGGTGTACGATAGTACAGCGCAATCATACTTAATCATCTCCCTAATCCCCGTGTACGTTGAGAGTTATTCTCGATTCCCCAAAGTTTAGACATATAGTCGTATTGGCTGAAACCCTTGTAAATCATAGAATGTTAGACTTTTCGGGAAAGTAAGAAAAGTAGAACATCGCGTTATGCCTGCGACAGAATACTTCCTAAGACAAATCAAAAACCTTGGTAATTAAGATTACTTTCACCCAAGTAAATGTCCATCTATTTTTCTAAATAACATAAGCTCGATGGTGAAAGACAGGTGAGCCACAGTCACTTAGCTATCTTTCGGATACCAAACCAGAGATAACAAACTGGAGGCTCCAGTGCCTATTGCCAGTGTATTCTGTGATGTGAATGGTTTTTGCATAAGATTTTAATCACAATGGCATAGACAACTCATCTGTCATTCAAAAAAGCCTCCAGTGATATCCATGCTATAGCTCAGTGAAATAATGACCATCATCATCTATTCACATCATAGTTACTTCCGCAATTTCAAACACTATTACCAGTGACTTATCACACAACATCAATCAAACTGGTTCCCTAACCTAGTATCATACAATCGCTTTGTAGAACTCATGAAATAGGCTTTGATACCACTGACGGTTTACCTCAAGTATCAGTGTATTAGACAACCAACAAGCCTGTCATTTCTTTAATAAACACCCATCGTTGTCTGTAGCAACCATAGGATCAACAGCTACAAGGTCTTCAGTGAAGAGGCTAAACTGGGGAAAACGTCTACAGGTTGAAAGCTTGATTTAAAGTTACACCTTATCAGTAACCATCTTGAAGAAATTCTATCATTTTGCCTGACAACGGCTAACACAGATAACCGTAAGCCAGTACAGATCTCATCGAAAAGTTAACTGGTTGAATTTATAGAGATAAGGGCTACGTCTCTAAGAAGTTGGTAGCTTGATTGCAGGAGAAAGTCCTAAACCTAGTAACTAAAGTCAGGAAAAAGATGAAGCCAAAAGAACTGAAGGCTTTTGATAAAATGATGTTAAGGAAACGGACAATAATAGAAACCGTAAATGATAAATTGAAGAATATCCCGCAGATCTAACATACTCGGCATCATTCATCATTCATCATTCATCATTCATCATTCATCATTCATCATTCATCATTCATCATTCACCATTCACCATTCACCATTCACCATTTAACTTTGCTGTAAACCTAGAGGCATGATTAATTGCCTATACACGGCAGCCCAGAAAGCCACATATTGATCTTTCGGTACTAACAGAAGGTGTACCAATGGCTTTATGAGCGTCGAACACACGTTAACTACATTATGTTTCATAATCTAGGTAATCAGTTTCCGCTGATGATGGTGCCAATCCATAACAATGCCCCACTGCCGTTTATGCTCAGTATCTCGCCTTAGCGCTTCCTCGAAAGCTTCTTCTATCACGACTTACGCTTATCTTTCTACACTAGCACACACTCTCTTATTTCTAGCGGTAGGACCGAATTTAACAACATTGGAGCTCTTCCGATCCATATACATGAACTATTCTGCAGTTCGAGAATTGAGTTTACCGTATAAACGGTGGCTACCTGAGCCATTCTTTTGCGATCTTTCTCCTCTCCTAGACTGAGTCTAGTTTGCAGCTTCTGCTGACTCTTTTGCACGTTCTTCGTGTTGCGTACATCAACCATTCCTAGCGCATCACCAAACCCTTACCGTCAAAACTGATAATCTGCAGGTCTCTGTTTGCTCAATCACAACCTTAAGCTGTTTGTAAGAAGCATCAAAGTCTTAAGCCGTATCCTCTACCAATTGCATAGCCTGTCGTTTTCCAACCATACTTGGGCAACTCTCTCTCTATATTGTTTAATCGTGAGATCATAAGAGCGATCCATCACATCGCTGACAAATTTCACACTCATACCATCAGAGTACTTGTCAGTATTAAGGTTTAACTGAACATCCAGAGGAAACACTCTGGATTGCTTCCGCTGGCTGTAACTGCGGCGCCTAGCTACGACAGCCCAAACAAGCTGATCAGTTGTCTGGAGGTATTTTCCCTGACGTAATCTCTTTGCTCATCGTAGCTACCAGTTACCAACGCAGGTAGCCAAGGGAATCAGACAAAGTGAGAACAAAATAGGTCCAACAAACCGGGAGGCCATTGATAAGTCTGCAGACTATCTCCAAAAAAACCGCCAATGGCTCTGCTATGACAAGGAGCTGGATACTGGCTATCAGATTACCAGTGGAGTCATTGAAGGAGCTTGCCGCCATTTGATCAATGACCTTATGGATATAACTTGGGCAAAGTGGAGTTTGCAAGAGGCAAAGGCTGTGTTGAAGTACGCTCACTGGATTCAAGTGCCGGTTGGCAGGCGTATTGAAACTTCCATAAGGGATCTCGCCTTCGTAATCATGGAAAACTAATGAATGAGGCGTCGTAGCAAGGGAACCACACCCAAAATATTACAATATACGCGGCTATTCTTTTGTTGATGAACATAATCACGCTAGGAAGAAGATATCCAAAGCATGTACAAACTATCTTATGCTGTTAAACTCCCAACTCAGCACTTTATTATATTCTATAACGCTGAGGTTAAAAATGGGGTTTATTGATCTAGTTCAGGCTGCCATGGAAAAAAACAACTCTCTGCTTTGCGTAGGCCTTGACCCTTCACCCGAGCGCTTTCCTGCGTACATCAAGACCATGGAAAAGCCCATCTTTGAATTCAATAAAGCCATTATTGATGCAACCGCCGATCTGGTCTGTTCCTACAAGCCACAAGCAGCTTATTACCATGCATACGGTGCTGAAAATCAGCTAGCCAGTACCATTGACTACATTCGAACCAAGTATCCGAATGTCCCAGTTATCCTTGATTCCAAACGCGGAGATATCGGCAGTACTGCCAGCCAGTATGCCATTGAAGCGTTTGAACGCTATCAGGCTGATGCCGTTACCGTGAACCCATACATAGGTGTTGATACCATAGAACCATTCTCACGTTATGCTGATAAGGGCACTGTGGTTCTGTGCCGTACTTCAAACCACGGCGCTGCTGCTATCCAGAATCTATCCGTACAGCAAACCAATGGCGAATCCGCCATGCTTTACGAAGTAATTGCTAGGATGTGTAAAGAGCAGTGGAACGGGAACAACAATATTCTTTTGGTTGTTGGTGCAACGAATCCAACAGAACTAAAACGTATTCGGGAAATAACCGGTGATATGACCTTACTAGTTCCAGGACTTGGCGCTCAGGGTGGTAATGTTGAAGCGACCGTGAAGAGTTGTCTGAATAGTGAGGGAAAAGGAATTATTGTTAACTCATCCCGTAGCATTATATATGCCAGTGATGTGGATGATTTTGCAGAAGCAGCAAGGCTGGCTGCTATCGAACTGAGGGATCAAGTAAACTTGTATCGATAACTAAACATTCTGGGAACACGATTTTCTACTTTTGAAGAGCCCATAGAAGTTTAAAATTCTTGGATTTCAAGGGTTACAGCGCAAGTAGTGCACGTTAGTGCACTACACTGAGGTATGGCTCTTTTGATACGCCAATGCAGCCGCTAAAACATCATAGTTTCCGGTATATCCAGTAACGAAAAGAGACGGTTTTATGTTGATATAACGTCGTCAAACCAATAATTCCATAACACCGTATCTTGTGAATACATCCTGCGCCAATAACAACGATTATTCATTCTTCTCACCAACTCGTGATTATTTTGACGCTATCATTCAGCACCTTGAATCAACTCTCCAACAAGAGGATGGCACCATAGAGAGCTATACCCAGACTGAAGGCAGCGAAGTGTTGCGCCTTCTCATCCAATAGTATCTGTGTAAGCAGGCCAATTATGAGCCACAGCAATCGCCGGTAACGCGTAGCAACGGTGAGCAGATAAAGCACGTCAAAAAATACTCCACGACAACTGACCTGCTTGTTTGGTTCTATCGTAGTTACAGCTAGGGGAAGCAATCCTGTGTGTGCTCGCTGTATGCTCGATTAAACCTCAATACTGACAAGTACTCTGATTGGATTATGGGAAAAATTGCAGCGATGTGATAGATCACTCTTATGACCGAAAGATTAAACGACATCGTAAGAGTTGCTAAGGTATGGTTGGAAAACGACAAACTATGCAACTGGTAGCGAATACAGCTCAAGACTTTGAAGCTTTTTAACGTGAGTTTGATGCTTCAATTTTGGCTACATACTTGGATTTTAAGAGTTTTAGCATAGTGATGTTTTTTTGATAAGTCCCCAATGGCTACTTCGGAGCCTTTGCCAGCCAATAAAGTACTAAAATCACTCTTCCCCTGTAACATGAATATGTAGAAAAAGGCTGAAGCCTATGTAGCGCAAAGGATTATCTCGTCTATCTTACGTTTTTTTACTAACCTAGCAAGGTCTGGATTGAGCAAACAAAAGACCTATAGATCCTCAGTTTTGACGGTAATGGCCTAGTGATGCGCCAAGAAGGATTGATAAAAGCAACCAAGGAGAACACGCAAAAGAGTCAGCAGAAGCTGCAAACTAGGCTCAGTCCGGAAGAGAGCAAAGATTGAAAACGAACGGCACAGGTAGCCACTGTTTTATACGGTAAAACCCAATCCTCAAACGGCAGAATCGGTCATAGTTATGGATCGAAAGAGCGATAACGTTGTAAAATTACGTCCTCCAACCAAGAATAAGAAAGTGTGGACAAATGTAGGAAGAAAAGTGGAAACCGTGATAGAAGAAGCTTTCAAGGAAAGCCCCCAGACGAGATCAGGAGCAGGAATGGCAGTTAGTCATTATTATTGATAGGCACCTCATAAGCGAAAACTGATTACTGGAATTATGAAAAAGAAGAGAGTTAAGGCAACCAGCATCATGGACTTTACCTATGTAGTTGAATATCTGTGGAAAGCCGGTCACAGCTTACACGACAAAGGTAATAAAAGCTGAGTAACAGAACGGTCCCTGAAGATACTCAGGGGAGAGTCAGACAAAATGTCCTAGGTAATCCGACAAAGTGTGAGCACGATAGGTCTGACAAAACTGGAGGCCATTGATAAGTGTGCGGACTATCTCCAAAAAAACCGTCCCAAACTCTGCTACGGCAAGGCACTATATGCTGTCTATTCGATTGCCAGTGGGGTCATTGAGGGAGCTTACTACCATTTGATCAATGACCGTATGGATCTAACCGTGGCAACATGAAGTTTGCAAAAGGCATAGCTATGTTGAAGCTACGCTCACTGGATTCAAGTAGAAATTGCCCGGCATATTGGAACTTTCATAAGGAATGCTCTCGCCTTCGTAATCATGGAGAACTAATGAATGGGCGTCGAAGCAAGGGAACCAAACTAATGTTTAATCCATGAGCAAAAATAAGCTCTTGACAGAAAAAAGAGCAAGACATATATCCTATCAGAACTAATTTAGCTTTCAGTAAGTTTGAGCAGAATCCCTGTGATAGACTATCTAACTCCTGCAACGACCTGAGAATTTGATTACCCAGTGAACAATATAATACTGATTAATGTTACTGGCAGTGACAAGCTTGGACTCACCTCATCCATTACCTCTATCATGGCTGATTATGGTTTAGAAATTCTGGATATAGACCAATCTGTCATCCACAATACCCTGACTTGGTGTGTTATTGTCCGGCTACCAGATCAGGCTTACGGTAATGGCTATACTGCTGCTGTGTTGACAGACCTTCTGTTCCATTTCCATGAGAATGAATTGCAATTCAGTTACCGCCCTATATCAGTAGAATATTATGAGCATTGGGTCTCGGAGCAGGATAAAAATCGTTACATATTGACACTATTGTCACGTAATGTAACAGCTGAACAAATTGCCAGAGTATCTGGGATTACTGCCAGCCATGGCTTGAACATCGATCATATTTCCCGTCTAGCAGGCCGACGCTCACTACAAAATAATATAAATGACAATGGTAGCTCGTCATGTCTGGAATTTTCGGTTTGCGGGACTGCTCCGGATCTTAAGGAACTAAGATCTGACTTTCTCAACCTTTCGGTGGACTTGGATGCAGACGTAGCATTTCAGGAAGACAGTATCTACCGCCATAACCGCCGACTGGTTGTATTTGATATGGACTCGACCCTGATCGAAGCAGAGGTGATTGACCTGCTGGCTGAAGCTGCTGGAGTAGGTGCCCAAGTTGCAAAGATCACCGCGCGGGCAATACGAGGAGAGCTGAATTTTAATGAAAGCTTCCATGAGCGTCTGGCTATGCTAAAAGGCCTTGATGAGTCTGTTCTGGCTGGCATTGCCAAACAATTGCCTTTGACAGAAGGTGCTGATACATTGATTCGTACACTTCGCTCTCTAGGATACCGCACGGCCATTCTTTCTGGAGGATTCTCGTACTTTGCCAGCTATCTTAAGGAAAAACTTAGCATTGATTATATACATGCCAATGAACTGGAAATTGTGAATGGCAAGGTTACAGGTCAGGTGACTAGTGAAATTGTCAATGGCGAACGTAAAGCAGAGTTATTGAAACAGATTGCGTCTGAAGAGGGAATTTCGCTAAATCAGGTCATTGCGGTTGGTGATGGAGCCAATGATCTTCCCATGCTCAGTGTAGCTGGGTTAGGAATTGCATTTCGAGCCAAACCCATGGTGAAGCAAAGTGCACAACAGTCAATTTCTACATTGGGTTTGGATAGTATCCTTTATCTTTTAGGTTTCAGTGAGAAAGATCTTAATTCACTTAATTTGCATAGCTCATGATGCAGGCAAAAAAGGTGTTTGCGATGGATAAGTGGATAAGCTTGCAGGACTATTGCCCATATTGTGGAGAGCGTATCGAATTACTTCTGGATGCTGGCTTTACTAGCGATACAGAATCATTGATATACAGTGAGGACTGTCAGGTATGTTGTCGCTCTATTGTTGTAACACTCTCCATCGATGAAAATAGTAAAAGTTACTGCAAATTAAAGACGGAGTCTGATTCTTAAAATGAAAATGGTGCGGCTCTTTTAATACGACAATACATCCGCTAAAACATCACGGTTTTAGATATATCAGATAACGAAAAAGAGGTGGTTTTATGGTATATGAAGTCGTCGAACCAATAACTCCATAACCCAGTCTCTTGTGAACACATCCTACGCCAATACCATCCATTATTCATTCTTCTCACCAGCTAGTGATCATTTGAACGCTATCATTCAGTACCTTTAATCCACTCTCCAACAAGAGCATGGCACCATGAAGAGCTATATCCAGACTGAAGGCAACGAAGTGTTGCACCTTCTCCTCCAAGGGTATCTGGATAAGCAGACCAATGATGAGCCACAGCAATCGTCGGTAACTGGTAGCGACGGTGAGCAGAGAAATTACATTAGGAAAAATAACTACAAACACCATACCAGCTTGTTTGGTTCTGTCGTAGTTACAGCCAGCGGAAGCAATCCAGCGTGTTCCCTCTGGATGCTAAGTTAAACCTCAATACTGCCAAGTACTCTGATGGCATGAGGGAAAAATTGTTAGAGCTATAACGGAGCGTTCTTATGATCGAACAATTAAACGACATTGTGATAGTTACCCGAGTATAGTTGGAAAACTACGTCTATGTAACTGGTAGCTGATAAGACTAAAGACTGTGAGGATTTTTACGGACAGCCAAGGTTGGTATTGAGCAAACAGAAGACCTGCAGATCCTCAGTTTTGATGGTAATGGCCTAGTGATGCGCACGTAATAGTTGGTGGAAACAACCAAGAAGAACGCGCAAAAGAGTCAGCCGAAGCTACAAACCAAGCTCATTCCGGGAGAGAAGAAAGATCGCAAACTAATGGCACAGGCAGTCACCGTTTTATACAGTAAAACTCAATCCTAGAACGGCAGAATCATGGATATGGATAGAAAGAGCAATAACGCCGTTAAATGATGGTAGTTACCTTGCTACGACGCCACATTCATTAGTTCTCCATAATTACGAAGGCGAGAACATTCCTTATGGACGTTCCAATGCGCTTGCCAATCCCCACTTGAATCCAGAGAGAGTGCTTCAACACAGCCTCTGCCACTTGCAAACTTACTTTGCCATAGTTAGATCCATACGTTCATTAATCAAATGGCGGCAAGCTCACTCAATGACTCCACTGGCAATTGGATAGCCAGCATCCAGCGGATTGTTATAGCAAAGGCTAGGACGGTTGTTTTGAAGATAGTCTGCACACTTATCAATGGCCTCCAGTTTTGTCAGACATTTCTTGCTCGCACTTTGCCTAATTCCCCTAGCCACCTTATCATACTCCCCCCTGAGTATCTTCAGGTACCATTATGCCACCCAGCTTTCAATAGCCTCATCAACCTTATCGTGTAAACAGTGCCTAGCTTTCCACAGATATTCAAGTACATGGATAAAGTCCATGATAATGGTTGCCTTAACTACCTTCTTTTTCATAATCCAGGTAATTAGTTTCCGCTGATGAGTGCGCCCATCAACAACAATGACCAACTGCCGTTCCTACTCCAGATCTAGCCTGAGAGCTTCCTCAAAAACTTCTTCTATAACAGCTTCCTCCTCTCTTTCTACACTGGCCACACTCTCTTAGTCTTGGAGGGAGGACGGAATTTAACAATGTTGTCGCTCTTCCTATCCATATCCATATCCATATCCATATCCATATCCATATCCATATCCATATCCATATCCATATCCATATCCATATCCATATCCATATCCATATCCATGACTGATTATGCCACTCTAGGATTGGGTTTTATCATATAACCAGGTGGCTACCTGTTACATTCGTGTGCGATCTTTCTTCTCTCCAGAACTGAGCCTAGTTTGCAACTTCTACTGACTCTTTTGCGAGTTCTTCCTGATTGCTTAACTCAACCATTACGAGTGCATCACTAGGCTATTACCATCAAAACTGAGGATCTGCAGGTCTTTTGTTTGCTCAATCACAACATTGAGCTGTCCATAAAAAGCTTCAAAGTCTTGAGCCGTATCAGCTACCAATTGCATAACTGTCGTTTTCCAACCATACTTGGACAATCATAATAATGTCGTTTAATCGTTCGATCCATCACATCGCTGACAATTTTTCCCCTCATTCCATCATGGTACTTGTCAGTATTGAAATTTAACTGAGCATCCAGTGGAAACACTCTGGATTTCTTCCGCTGGCTGTAACTGCTATGCCTGACTACGACAGAACCAAACAAGCTAATCAGTTGCCGGGAGGTATTTTTCCTGATGTGATTTCTATGCCCACTGTTGCTACCGCTTACCGATAATCGCTTCGGCCCATCATTGGCCTGCTTATCCAGATGCTATTGTAGGAGAAAGTGCAACACTTCGTTTCCTTCAGTATGGATATAGCTATCTATAGTGCAATGCTTTGTTGGAGAGTGAATTCAAGGTGCTAAATGATAGCGTCCAAATGATCACGCGCTGGAGAGAAGAATGAATAATCAAGGGTATTAGCGTAGGATGCGGTCACAAGAAACGGTGTTATGGAGTTTTTTATTTGACAACATTATATCACCATAAAACAGTCTCTTTTTCGTTACCTGATATATCAAAACCCATGATGTTTTAGCAGCTGCATTGTATTATCAAAAGAGCCGCACCCATTGAACATTATATTTTCTTTTACCTACGATCATTGGCTTTCCGCTCAGGAGCTTAACTTTTGAAGAAGCGTCTATTCACGCCAGATCTATTTGCCAAGTTCGCATCCAGTTTTTCCATCCGCACCCAGTTAATGCTCCTTTACGGACTAATGATGGTCACACTGACGACTGGCATGTCACTGGTGATCAACAGCGAGATTGATTCATCAAGCCAACATCAGGCTGACAGTATCGGGCACTTACTTAGTAAGCAAACTGCGAGCGCTGCAACCGATATGCTGGTGACCGGAGACCGGCTCAGCCTCAACGTCTTACTGGGGCAATTAGTACAAAACCATTATGTGGCTGAAGCCAGCATTTACAGTATTGATAATCAGAGAATTGCAAAAGCCGTTTCGAAAAACATCGTCGAAGATTCAGAGCATCCTGTATACTCCTCACCCATTCACTACCAAGATGTTATTGCTGGCTATGCACGTTTATCACTCAATGAAGACCTGTTGAGCCAAAAACCAAAAGATGCGCTACTGGTTATTATCGGCGTCAGTCTGGTCCTTCTGCTGGCAGGTCTGATGCTCTTGCAGCTTTTTGCCTCTAGTATGACGGCACAACTCAGCCTTATAGAGCGACAGCTTCGCTCAATCTTACCTCTAGGTAACCACACTAATCCTCTAATAGGCGAAATCTCTAGAATCTCTGCTTTCGTGGAACAGCAGTTGCTTGAAAAGAAAATGACTGAACCGGAAGAAAAAACCGAAGAAAAACAGGAAACGGTAATGATCGCCGCGATCAAGGTCAAAAATCTGGGGCGCCTGCAGCAATTACTGGCACCCAGAGATTTGCAGGAAATTCTCCGTACTTATAGTCAGATCATTAGTGAGGCTGCCAGCTATTACGACGGGGAAGTCACTTACACACCTGAAGGCAATGCCTATCTGCGTTTTTCCAGCAAACAGAGTAAGACATTTACGTCAGATGCCTTGTTTTGTAGTTTGATGATTGAAGCACTTACTGAAAAGGCTGGTGAAATCAATATTGCCAGAGCACATATCGGCATAGGCCTGAGTATCAGCGACCAACAGGCGGAGTTTCCAGAAGACCAGCATCCAGCACTGGGGGACAGCGCAGCCAGCCAAGCTCTGACGCTGGCCAACATACCATATATGGATGGCATTTATATGCACCTAGCAGACGTAAACTGGCTCCCTTCTGATCTACCTGACTTTGAAACTTGTGAACACGAAGTGGTCAAAATCAAAGGCATCAAGAACGATCAGCTGAATGCGCTGAGAAGCCAGATTTTCGAGATGGAGTCAATTTTGGATTAAAACCTCATCTCAATCACCTAATCAGCAATATACTACTTGGCTTCAGGAATAGAGTTCTGGCCGAAATGTAAAATGCTGGCAGCAAGTACTGCATCTGCTTTCTCTTCCTTGACGCCATCAACCAGATGATCAAAGTTTCCGGAGCCACAGAATGCAATAACTGAAATACTTACAGATTCAGAGATCGTTCTGGTAACTCCTAAGGCATAACCATTTTTAACCACATCCCTACCCATACTAATCGACACCTAAATTATCCATATTAATGGCCCATTTAACAGTATCCAGCTAGGTTGGCTTTCGTCCCCCCATAAGTATATATTTTCCAGCGATCATTTTCTCCTAGCTGACTAACCTTCTTGACATCAATAGCCACAACAGTACATTGTGAGCCAAACCGGTCAACAGTTTGCTGCACAAACTTAGGGTTAGAGACGGATGTAGTGTTAGTACTTGCTCCATAGGCGCCATTGTTTGGCATGATCCGGATATCTTCAACCTTTCCAATCCACCCCTACAGTGAGTGGAATTAATACCTCGCTGCCTATACGCTCAACAGTATGTACCGTAGTTTAACGCGCCTCATGGCTGACAGTAATCTCCAAGAAAGTGATCTCGTCTGCACCATGTTCGTTATGACTACTGGCAACTTCTACTGGGTCTCCAGTATCGAGGATATAAACAAACTAAACACCTTTGACAACTCGTCCATTTTTACATCTAGACAGGTAATTATTCTTTTACCCAGCCCCACTACTTAACCTGTTTTTCACCACCTAAATTAATATTACCCTGAATCCCACTGTCCAAACGGTAAAAGACATTCAGGAGAATCATGACACAACCATTTCGGTACCAGATTAAGAGTCTGGATCACATTGGCTTGGTTGCCGCAACATGCTATAAGCTAAAGATAGCTAAATAACTAGAGTTCGACGAGATAATCCCTTGCGCTACATAGCGCTTAAGCTTTTTGTACATATTAATATTACAGGGAAATAGTGATTAGAGTACTTTATTAGCTGGCAAAGACTCCTAAGTGGCCATTGGCCACTTTTCAAAAAACATCACTATGTCTCAAACCATTAAAATCCAAGTAATATAGCCAAAATTGAAGCGCCTAACTCACATTAAATATATTGATGCACGCATCATCAATGACTCTGATGCACGGAATGTCACTATCAGACAGGTAACCGTAGCTATGATTATTAATGGCCTTGGTTTTACCAGCCGAACGGTGCATATGTTTCCAGAATTTTCCCGAAAACAAGCCTGTAGATCTACTGGTTGGAAGAGGTATTCAGCCAGAACATTTAAACAATAAGATTCTTGGACTGGCTCTTGATGCCGTGTATGCCGCTGGCGTCAACGTATTGTACACGAACCTTGCAATCAAGGTCGTCAATCATCTTAAACTCCCATGCAGGCATTGAATCTGGACGGTACTACACTGCATGTGGATGCTGATTACAACAGTGATGAAAACCCAGATGACTTTACCTACATCCATATCTGCCATGGCTATAGCCATGATCACCGTCCTAACTTGAATCAGGTGATATTGCAGTTAATGACAGAAAATTAGGCTGGAATTCTACTATTTATGGCTCCATGCAGCGGCGATATAAACGACAAAACCTGCTTTAATGAGATGTGTGAGTCTCTTTTTATACGACAATGCAGCCGCTAAACATCATGGTTCTCTATATATCCGGTAACGAAAAAGAGACGGTTTTACGGTAATATAACGTCGTCAAACCAATAATTACATAACAGCTTCTCTTGTGAACGCATCCTACGCCAATATCATCGATTATTCATTCTTCTCTCCAGCTCGTGATAATGTGGACGCTATCATTCAGCACCTTGAATCCACTCTCCAACAAGAGCATAGCACCATAGATAGCTATATACAGACTGTAAGCAATGAAGTGTTTCACCTTTGCCTCCAAGGGTATACGTATAAGCAGGCCAATGATTAGCCGCAGCAATCTTCGTTTACTGGTAGCACCTAGGAGCAGAAAAAAATACCTCCCAACAACTGACCAGATTGTTTGGTTCTGTCGTAGTTACAATCAGCGTAAGCAATTCAGCGTGTTTACGCTGGATGCTCAGTTAAACCTAAATACTACAAGTACTCTGATAGCATGAGGGAAAAATTTATCAGCGATGTGATGGATCGCTCTTATGATCTAACGATTAAACAACATAGTTAGAGTTGTCTAAGGATGGTTGGGAAACAACAGTCTATGCAACTGATAGCGGATACGGCTCGAGACTTTGAAGCTTTTTACAAACATCTCAAGGTTGTGATTGAGCAATCAGAAAACCTGCAGATACTCAGTTTTGACGGTAATGGCTTGATGATACGCCATGAATGGGTGAGGGAAGCAATATGGAAGAACGTGCAAAAGAGTCAGCAGCAGCTGCAAACCAAGCTCAGTTTGGGAGATAAGAAAGATCGCAAACGAATGGCACAGGTGGCACCGTTTACACGGTAAAACCAAATTCTCTAACGGCAGAATCGGTCATAGATCAGAAGAGCGACAACGTTGTTAAATCCCGTCATCTCTCCAAGAATAAGAGAGTGTGGGCCAGTATAAAAAGAGAGGTGTAAGCCGTGATAAAAAAAGCTTTCGAGGAAGCGTTCATGTGAGATCAGAAGCAGAAATAGCAGCTGCAATTATTACTAATGGGACCTTAATTAGCGGAAACTGATTACCGTGATTATGAAAAAGAAGGTAGTTAAGGCAACCATCATCATGGACTTTATCCATGTACTTGAATATCTGTAGAAAGCCGGTCACTGCTTACACAGCAAGTTGAATAAGGCTATTGAAAGCTGGGTGGCATAACGGTCCATGAAGATACTCAGTGGTTAGTCTGACAAGGTGTACATGTGAATACTCTCAAGTGAGAGCAAGAAAAGTCTGACAAGACGTGGGGCCATTGATAAGTGTGCAGACTATCTTCAAAAACCCGTCCCAAGATCTGCTACGACAAAGTGCTGGATGATGGCTGTCAGATTGCCAGTGGAGTCATTGAAGAGCTTGCCTAAATTTGATCAATGACCGTATGGATCTAACCTTGGCAAAGTGGAGTTTGAAATGGCAGAGACTATGTTGAAGCTAAGCTCAACGGATTCAAGTAGAGATCGGCAGTCGTATTGTAACTTCCATAAGTAATGCTCTCGCCTTCGTAATCATGGAAAACTAATAAATGTTGCGCCGTAGCCAAGGCACCACACTAGACAGTATTCTGAGCATCGAACTCACATTAATTTAGATTTGATAGGCTGATAAAAGAGAGCAGAACAGACACCACACACTGAACTGAATTGACCGCGGTTCTTTTGATACAATAATGCAGGCGCTAAAACACATGGTTTTCGATATATCAGGTAACAAAAAAGAAACGATTTTATAGCGATATCTGCTTTTAACCTCCCCAATTGATATTCTCCTGAATCACACTGTACAAACGGTAAAAAAGATCCAAGTAAATCATGATACAGCCATTCCAGCACGAGATTAAGAGTCTAGATCACCTTGGCTTGGTTCCCACAACACGCCTAGAGCTAAAGATAGCTTAATATATGGATGCACGCATAACCAATGACTCTAATGCACGGAATGTCACTATCTGACAGGTAGTTGCAACAATTATTATGAATGGCCTTAGTTTTACCGGTCAAACGTTGCATATGTTTCCAGAATTTCCCAAAAACAAACCTTTTGATCGGCTGGTTGGAGAAGGCATTCAACATGAACATTTTAACGATACGATTCTTGAACTGACTATTGATGACTCATATGACTATGGCGTCAACTAGTTGTATATGAACCTTGCCATCCAGGTCGCCAATGACCTAAAACTTCCATGCAAGCATTAAATCTGGACGGTACCAACCTGCATGTGGATGGTGATTACTACAGAAAACTCAGATAACCTGACTCACATCCACATCTGCTACGTCTATAGTCGTGATCACCATCCTGATTTTAATCAGGTGGTCTTGCAGTTAATGACAGAAAATTAGGCTGGTATTCCTCTATTCATGTCTAATGCGACGGCAATATAAACGACAAAATCTGCTTTAATAAGCTCATAAAAAAACACTACTGCTTTAAAGAGGACTTGAACAATCTCTATCTGGTACCGGATGTGGCACTGTATGTTGCCAAAACCATTCAGTCTCTCGATCAGCAAAAACAGCTGTTTATCTCGCTTGTTCTACTGAATATCAAGGAAGCAAAATAGTTAGTAAACGTAAGTTCTACGCTCAGAAAGCCATAGGTACACCTTCTGTGTTAGTACCGAAACATCAATATGTAGCTTTCTGGACTGCCGTGTATCGGCTCAATTATGTCATCATGGTTACAGCAAAGTTAAATGGTGAACGATGTAGAGTATGTTCGATCTGCAAAATATTCTCCTCCTGATTATTTACGCTTTCTATTACTGCCCGTTTCCTCAACATCACTTTATCAAAGGCCTTCAGCTCTTTTGGCTTCATATTACTCCTTATTTTAGTTACCTAATCTAGGCCTTTCTCCTGCAACCAAGCTACCAACTTCTCCGAGACATAGCCCTTATCTCTATAAATCCAACCAGTTAACTATTCGATTAGATCTGGTACTGGTTTATGTTCATCTATGTTAGCCATTGTCAGGCAAAATGATAGAATTTCTACAAGATGGTTAATAACAAGCTGTAACTTACAACCAAACTTACAACCTGTAGACGTTTTCCATAGTTTAGCCTCTTCACTGAAGACCTTATGGCTGTTAATCCTATGGTTGTCACAGACAACAATTAGCGTCTATTCAATGAATGACATGAGCGTTGGTTGCCACATGCACTGATACTTTAAATAAACCGTAAGTGATATCAAAGCCTGTTTCATTAGTTATACAAAGCCATTGTAGGATACCTGATTCTGGAAATGTCTGATTGATATTGTATGATCAGTCGCTGATAATAGTCTTGAAATTGCGAAAGGTGCTATGAGGGAAATAAATGATATTTGCCATTATTTAACTAAGCGATAGCCTGTATATCACTGAAGGCTGTTTTTAAATGACCGATGAGTTGTCTATGTCATTGTGGTTCACAATGTTATTCAAAAATCATCCACATAACAGAATACACTGACAATAGACACCTGAGCCTACAGTTCGTTATCTATGGTTTTGTCTCCAAAAGATAGCCAAGAGGCTGTGGCTCACCTGTCTTTCACCATCAAACTTACGTTAGTTAAAAAAGCGCCTTCAATGTCATTGCAGCCTGTTGAAGCCAGTGAGGATTATTTCACTGCTGAAGTATCTTCCTGTTATAAACAGATTGAGCAACGTTTGGTTCTGTTCCGAAATGATGGTAGCTTGCTCAGTGACCAGAAATAGCTGCCCAAAATGGTACAGGAAAAATTACTAAAGGAGGCTGTGATCTGTAAAACTGGGGGAAAAGACATTTAGCTACCTGAATGATGTTTTGAAGGCATTTTCCCTATGCCAAAGCAATGTGAATACTGTCAAAGCCCTGAGCCATAGGTTATCAGCAAGCCATGCTATGGAAAAATGGCCGCCCATCTATTAATAATGAACCTGACCATATTGAATACCATGTACAAGCATCCTGCTTCGTAGCATGCGAGAAGTACGAGTATGCACAAGCTTCACTTGGTTGCTTTATTCTGGGCGAGAATGACCTGAATTAAAGTGAGTTAGACTCTTTAATTGTGTCTACATTCCTTGTATTTTAAGGGTTTTAGTCATAGTGATGTTTTTTGAAAAGTGCTCAATGGCTCATTCTGAGCCTTTGCCAGTCAATAAAGTACTAAAATCACTCTTGTTCTGTGACATGAATATGTACAAAAAGGTTTAAGCCTATGTAGTGCAAGTGATTATCTCGTCTAACTTACGTTGAATTAGGACGATCTGAATGCAGGTGACTTGTTGTCTACCTAAACGTCGCAGCAACATCCTGAGAGAAAATTTCGATTCTGAAGAGGCAGGATTTCCTAGTGTAGTCCCTCCTTTACCTAAAAAAGCCAGAACGCATTGAAGCGCTGCTGATGGTGATGACACACTGTATGAGGATCTATACTGCCTTACAGCACAGAATAAGACATGAGCTAAAAAGATAAAGCCTATTATTTCCAAATTAGAAGAAAAAGCCCTACCAGAACCACACCTCCATATTGGTATTATTCTGTTTCTAGGAAATTTATGAGTTAACGATCAATAATCAAGAGCAACATGAGATTGGCTTGGAGGAAAAATAATGCACGATAATACAAATCTTAAGTGTTTTTTACGAGTAGCCATATTCCTGATATGTGTGGTGAAAGACAGTGATATAACGTCGTCAAACCAATCACCACATAACACCGTCTCTTGTAAACGTATCCTACGCCAATACCATAGATTATGCATTCTTCTCACCTGCTCGTGATCATTCAGCACCTTGAATCCACTCTCCAACATGAGAATGCACCATAGAGGGCTATATCCAGATTAAAGGCAATGAAGTGTTGAGCCTTCTCATCATAAGGTATCTGGATAAACAGGCCAATGATAAGCCGCAGTAATCTTCGGTAACTGATAGCGACGGTGAACATAGGAATAACTTCAGAAAAAATACCTCACGACAACTAACCAGCTTGGTTTGTTCTGTCGTAGTCAGTCGTCGCAGTTACAGCTAGCGGAAACAATAAAGCGTGTTTCACCTGGATGCTCAATTAAACCTCAATACTGACAAGTACTCTGATGCCATGAGGAAAAAAATTGTCAGCGATTTAATGGATAGCTCTTATGATCGAACTATTAAACGACATCGTGAGATGTTGCCAACGTATGGTTGGAAAACAACAAGCTATGCAACTGGTTGCAGATACGGCACAATACTTCGAAGCTGTTTACGAACAACGCAAGGTGGGGATTGAGCAAACAGAAGACCTGCAGATCCTCAGTTTTGATGGTAAGGGCATGGTAATGAGTCAGGAAGGGTTGAGGGAAGCAACCATGAAGAACGCGAAAAAGAGTCAGCAGAAGCTACAAACAAACTCAGTCCGGGAGAGAAGAATGATCGCAACCGAATGGCACAGGTAGCCATCGTTTATACGGTAAAACCAATCGTCTAACGGCAGAATCGGTCATAAATATGGATCATAAGAACGACAACGTTGCTAAATTCCGTCCTCTCGCCAAGAATAAGAGAGTGTGGGCCAGTGTAGAAAGAGAGGAGTGAGCCGTTATAGAATAAGCTTTCTAGTAACCGCTCAGGCTAGACCATGAGCAGAAACAGAAGTTGGTAATTGTTATTGATGGGCCCCTCATCAGTGGAAACTAATTACCTAGATTATGAAAAAATGGAGTTAAGGCAACCATCATCATAGACTTTATCCATGTACTTGGATATCTGTGGAAAACAGGTCACTGCTTACACAACATGGTGGATTAGGCTATTGAAAACAGGGTGCCAGAACGGTCCATGAAGATACTCATGGGAGAGTTTGACAAGGTTGCTAGGGGAATCAGACAAAGTGCGAACGCGATAGGTCATCCAAAACTGGAGGACATTGATAAGTATGCAGACTATCTTCAACCCCCCCCCCCCAAGCTCTGCCATGACAAGACTCTGGATGCTAGCTATCCGCTTGCCAGTGGAGTCATTGAGAGAACTTGTCGCCATTTGGTCAATGACCATATGGACCTAATCATGGCAAAGTATAGTTTGCAAGGGCAGAGGCTGTGTTGAAGCTACGCTCACTGGATTCAAGTGGAGATTTGCAGGCGTATTGGAACTTACATAAGGAATGCTCTAGCCTTCATAATAATGGAGAACTATTAAATGGGGAATCGTAGCAAGGGAGACACACCATATGTAGTTATTGGTTTGGCGACGTTATATAACCATAAAACCGTCTCTTTTTCGTTGTTTGATATATCAAAAACAATTATGTTTTAGCGGCTGCATTTTTGTATCAAAAGAACCGCACTCAATGGCATTTGACCTATCGAATAGCGCACAAGTTGCTGGCACTCAATATCAATTAGTATATGAATATCATGTAATAGCGTCCACCAATAAAGTTTAATAATTTAATCATTGCAGGTTAACAATACAATAGGAAGGCTGTATTCTGTTCTTGGGTGCCAATTTTAGACTTACACTCGTTCAATAAAAAGTGGCAGATCAATAAACTAAGTCGAACTTCGCGTATACACCGCAGTGCTATCATAAAGACTGGCTGCACAGTGGAAGGAGCATAGTATGTCAGAAGAGCTGCATCTAAATATTCAGATCCTTCACGATATTCTTGAAAACTCTCCAGTTGATGAGTGTACAGCTGGTTCTTTAAAGCAGATAACTGATGAAATTGAAATAGCAGTAGCTCAGGCTAAAGGGGATATCCCCATTCAGGAATACAATGAGCAGCTGGAACAGGAGGCCATCCGCTTCAGTGAAGATCACCAAGCCTTAACTCAGGCAATTAGACAACTGATGATAACGCTCTCCAGCATGGGAATTTAGAAAGAGTCAATAGCGTGCTGGATGATCATCCTAGTTGGTCCCAATCCCTAATACGCAGCATGTTTCTTTCCTGAAGAAACTGCTTCCTCACCTTATACAGCTAAAAAACAATTCATGGTCTACACAGGTAGTACCAACACACACAGCCTATGCTATGATGTCACGCCTGAAGCAGGATTAGATCAACCAGTGATATTTTATTAGCCACAAAAACGATTAACTGGAGTGAACAGCCAAGAGTGGGTAGCACTACTTACCGGTACCAGCCTAATACAAAAAACGAAAATAACAATGTCCACACAGTAAAACAGCCTTGAGCAAAGAAAAAGAGATAGATATGCCAGAAATATCGCTGGATAAGAGCAAAATCAGTTTTCTCCTGTTGGAAGGTGTCCACCAGACTGCTATCGATACTCTGAAAGCTTCTGGGTATACCAATATCGACTATGTCGCCACCTCTTTGCCTCCAGAAGAACTTAAAGAACGAATTGCAGATGTGCGCTTTATTGGCATCCGATCACGGACACAATTAACTGAAGAAATTTTTGCCTCTGCCAAAAAGCTCTGTGCAGTTGGCTGCTTCTGCATTGGAACCAACCAAGTAGAACTACAGGCAGCTACACAACGCGGCATCCCTGTTTTCAATGCCCCATACTCCAATACCCGCTCTGTGGCTGAGCTGGTTCTGGCTGAAGCCATACTGTTACTACGTGGAATTCCTGAAAAGAATGCAGTCGCACACCGTGGAGGTTGGCAGAAAACAGCCGCGCACTACCACGAAATTAGAGGAAAAAAGCTTGGTATTATTGGCTACGGGAATATTGGTAGTCAATTGAGCATTATGGCTGAAGCCTTGGGTATGAAAGTGTATTTCTACGATGTAATCACTAAACTATCCATGGGAAATGCAACTCAGGTTAATGATCTGAATACCCTGCTGGGTATGTGCGACATCGTCAGTCTACACGTTCCGGAAACCCGTGATACTCAATGGATGTTTGATGAAGCACAGTTTGCTGCAATGAAAGACAACAGCATTATGATCAATGCTTCTCGCGGTTCTGTTGTTGTTATTGCAGCACTGGCCGAGTATCTTAAGAATGGCAAACTACTGGGAGCAGCGATTGACGTGTTCCCGGAAGAGCCAAGAGGCAATGATGATGAGTTCATTAGCCCATTACGAGGCATGGAGAATGTTATCCTGACGCCACATATTGGTGGTAGCACCCAAGAAGCTCAGGAAAACATTGGCAGGGAAGTTGCAGATAAATTTATTACGTATAGCGATACTGGAACGACACTGTCGTCTGTTAACTTTCCTGAGGTTGCTCTGCCTGCTCACCGTGGCAAACATCGCCTTTTACATATCCACCAGAACATCCCAGGTATTCTTGGCCAGATTAACCAGATTCTTTCCGATAACAGTATAAATATAAGTGGTCAGTATCTTCAGACCAATGAGTCTGTTGGTTACGTAGTAATTGATGTCGATGCTGAACACAGTGTAATGGCCATGCAGAAGATAAGACAGATCGAGTGTACTATTCGCTGTCGCGTTCTTTACTAGTATGCCATGGATGCAGCTATTGTTGATGCAACAATGCAGCCGCTAAAACATCATGGTTTCGATATATCAGGTAACGAAAAAGAAACGATTTTATAATGATATAGCGTCGTCAAACCAATGACTACATAATACCGTCTATTGTGAACGCATCCTGCGCCAATACCGACGATTATCAATTATTTTCACCAGCCCGTGATCATTTGGACGCTGTCATTCAGTACCTTGAATCAACTCTCCAACAAAAGCATGGCACCACAGAGAGCTATATATACAGACTGAAGGCAACGAAGTGTTGCGCCTTCTCCTCCAAAGGTATCTGGATAAGCAGGCCAATGATGAGTCACAGCAATCTTTGGTAACTGGTAGTAACGGTGAGCAGAGAAATTACGTCAAAAAAAATACCTCCAGACAACTGACCAGCTTGTTTAGTTCTGTAGTAGGCAGGCATTGCAGTTACAGCCAGTGGAGGCAATCCAGCGTGTTCCCGCTGGATGCTCAGTTAAACCTCAATACTGACAAGTACTCTAATAGCATGAGGGGACAATTATCAGAGATGTAATGGATCGCTCTTATGATCTAACGATTAAACGACATTGTGACAGTTACCAAGGTATGGTTGGAAAACAACAGTCTACGCAACTGGTAGCTAATAAGGCTCAATACTTTGAGGCTTTTTACGGGTAGCACAAAGTTGTAATTAAGCAAACAGAAGACCTGCAAATCATCAGTTTTAACGGTACTGGCTTGGTTATGCGCCCAAGAATGGTTGAGGGAAGCAACACGGAAGAACGCGCAAAAGAGTCAGCAGAAGCTGCAAACCAAGTTCGGTTAAGGAGAGAAAAAAGATCGCAAAAGAATGGTTTAGGTAGCCACCGTTTATAACGGTAAAACCCAATCCTCAAACGGCAAAATCTGTCATGACTATAGAGTTGAAGAGCGACAACGTTGTTAAATTCCGTCCTCCTGCCAAAAATAAGAGAGTGCAGTGTAGAAAAAGAGGTGGAAGCCGTGATATAAGAAGCTTTCGAGGAAGCGCTCAGGCGAAATCATGAGCAGAAACGACAGATGGTCATTGTTATTGATTAGCACCATCATCAGCTAACTGATTACCGAGATTATGGAAAAGAAGGTAGTTAAGGCAACCATCATCATGGACTTTACCAATGTACTTGAATAACGTGAGTTAGGCGCTTCAATTTTTGCTACATCCATTGAATTTTAAGAGCTTGAGGCATAGAGATGTTTTTTGAAAAATGCCCAATGCCTCCTTCTGAGCCTTTGCCAGCCAATAAAGCACTCAAATCACTCTTTCCCTGTAACATGAATATGTACAAAAAGGCTTAAGCATATGTAGCGCAAGTGATTATCTCGTCTAACTAACGTTGAATATCTGTGGAAAGACGGTCACTGCTTACACAACAAGGGTGATGAAACTATTGAACGCTAAGTGACAGAACGGTCCATGATGATACTCATGGAAGAGTCTGACAAAGAGGACAAGGGAATCCGGCAAAGTGCGAGCAAGAGATGTCTGACAAAAAGGTAGTCCAGTGATAAGTATGCAGACTATCTTCAAAAAACCGTCCAAATATCTGCTACGACAAAGCTCTGAATGCTGGCTATCAGATTGCCAGTGGAGTCATTGAGTGAGCTTGCCCATTTCATCAATAACCGTATGGATCTAACCTCGGCAAAGTGTAGTTTGCAAGGGCAGAGACTGTGGTTAAGCTACGCTCTCTGGATTCAAGTAGAGATTGACAGGCGTATTGTCACTTCCATAAGGAATGATCTCGCCTTCGTAGTCATGGGAACTAATGGATGGTGAATCGTAGCAAGGGAACCACACCCAACGCATATACAGTTGGTGGTTTTCCTCTCTGGGTTGCACGGTGACAACAAAACAAAGTAGAGTTTGTCTTCAGAACCTCTTCCATGTTTTGCACCACCCATGTATGAATCATCCATCTGCACATGTATCTACATAGTCCGGCTGTCATCCCGTTCTTTCATCACCTGCATAAGCTTACTCCGAGCGTCTAACGGCATTATAAGAGATTCACAGCTGTCTCTGGAGCTCCGTAGCCGATATGCTATTATTGGGTGGGTCATTAAAAACATGCCTAGAAACCAAGTAGAGAATGGCAGTTAGCTAGCTTCCAGAATGGTGCCACTGCTCAATGATGTCTGGTGCGGAAACGGTTGCACTGGTGGAGCTAACGGTTCTTTATGGTGCAATACTCTTAACAACGACACAGATGATATTCAAGCCCATTCGGCTACCCGCATTTAAAAAACTTGTTCCGCCATTGATGTTCCTAACCATGTTGCTGAAAGAACTCCACAAGGCTCATGCCTTTCTGGAACTGAATTTTGTTCTTGCCCATGACACCCCTCATATTTAGAGGAAAGCCAGTGTCGTAAGTTTATACGAGAAGAATGCTTAGGTTAACGTGAGTTAGACGCTTCAATTTTCGCTACAGCCATTGTATTTAAAGTGATTTAATAATAGTGATGTTTTGTGAAAAGTGCCAAATGACTCATTTTTAGCCTTTGCCAGCCAATTAAAGTACTCAAATTACTATTTTTCTGTAACATGAATACGTACAAAAAGGCTGAAGCCTGTATCGCGCAATAGATTATCTCGTAGAACTCACGTAATTATGTTGCGCTAACGTACACTATATAACACTTTAACCATTGGTTCGGCAGATATTTGAAACTTTTATAGTCTCTAAAAAAGTCGAACATCCGTAAGAGACTACCGTTTGCCAGGTAAAACCAAGGCCATTAATAATCATTGCCACAACTGCCTGTCCGATAGTGACATTCCGTACATCAAAATCATTGGTTATGCGAGCATCAATATATTCAGCTATCTTTAGCTCCCTGCATGTTACGGCAACCAAGCCAAAGTGATCCAGACTCTTAATCTGGTACTGGAAGGGCTGTATCATAATTTCCCTGAATGTCTTTTACCGTTTGGACAGTTGGATTCAAAAAAATATCAATTTGGGTGGTGAAAAGCAGTTTTAATGACTCAGCCAAAGAATGGCATATCGACCATGGAACTCTCGAAACAGCATGGAATCTCTTATAATACTGCTTGGCACTTGAAGCGCAAGCTTATGCAGGTAATGAAAGAACAGGATGACAGCCGTTCACTGCAGGGACATGTGCAGATGGATAATTTCTACTTAGTTTGTAACAACATTGAGGTAAATATGAAATAGGTTCTGAAAACAAACACCACTTTAGTTGCCGCCGTGCAAAGCAACGAAGAAAACCTCCCACTTATACACGTTTCAGCATCGTCACCAGTTATCGGAAAAAGGAGCTGGAACTCAGGACGCAAAAACATCTAGGTGATAATACATGCTGTGTTGTCAGTGATGGCCTTGGTGCATTCACAGGAATAACCGACGCCGAATACCAACATACAACAGTGGTGACAGTTGGTGGTCACGAATCGATGGCTAATAAGTTGTTTACGTGGGTCAACACCATAATAGGGAACGTTAAAAATTCTCTGAAAGGCTTTTACCTCAATATTAACCCAAAGCATCTGCCAAGATACCTCGCTGAATATTGCTATAGATCCAACCTGCAATTTGATTTGAAAGCGATGGTATCAAGGCTGAGTTACATGGCTGTGCAAACTTGGTACATACAGCAAGACTCCTAAAGATTGCTGAGGTACAGTTATTCTCAGGTAATATTTTTAATCCACAAACTATGAAATATCATGACACAACAAGGGCGCGAAAAGTCCGGCGGGCTCCCGTTGGTAGCAGCCATAGACCTTGGTTCCAACAGTTTCCACATGGTTGTCGCCAGAGTAGATCAGGGTGAAATTAGACCTGTTGAAAGGCTGGGCAAGAAAGTTCAGTTAGCGGCAGGACTTGACGAACATAATGAACTTACAGCTGAAGCAATGAAGCGCGGGTTCAGCTGTCTAAAGCAGTTTGCCCAATACCTTGCTGGTCACAGCTTTCAAGCGGTCAGGGTTGTGGGCACCAATGCACTGCGAAAAGCCCATAACAGTGAAGCGTTTGTTGAAAAGGCACAATCAATTTTGGACTACCCCGTTGAAATTATTGCTGGCAGGGAAGAAGCCCGTCTGATTTACCTTGGCGTAGCCCAGACTCAGTCAGATGATAATGATCGCCGTCTGGTTATGGATATTGGCGGAGGAAGCACTGAATTTGTCATTGGTGAGCGTTTCGAACCAAAGCTTATGGAAAGCCTTCATATGGGCTGTGTGGTGTTTACCGACCGTTTTTTTGGCTCAGGAGAATTAACACCACAAAGGTTCCAGTCCGCTTATTACGCAGCAAGACTTGAACTCATGAATATTGAGAAAGCATTCACCCAGCTTGGTTGGGTTGATGCCGTTGGCTCATCTGGCTCAATTCGTGCAGTCAGCAGCATTCTTCAGGCTATGGGAGAAAGCGAGACAATCACCTTGGACAACCTTGAGATGTTAAAACATAAAGTACTACAGTTTAGTCATATCAATCGAGTGCGTTTACCTTGGTTAAAACCAGACCGTCAGGCAATATTTCCAGCTGGACTTGCCATTCTGATAGCTGGTTTCGATGCTCTCGGTATAGAGCGAATGCATTACTCTGACGGAGCCCTTAGAGAAGGAGTTCTTCACGATATGCTTGGCCGTGATCGTCACGAAAATGTCCGTGAACGCACGATTAATGCGCTTATGAGTCGCTATCACGTTGATGAACAGCAAGCCTTTCTAGTAAAGGCCCATGCCCAAACCTGCTTTTCCATGATTGCAGATATCTGGAAGCTGAGTGCAGAAGATTTAGAACTGATTTCATGGGCGGCCAGAGTATGTCAGATAGGGCTGGATATTTCTCATACCCAGTACCAGCGCCATGGAGCTTACCTGATCGACAATTCTGACCTAATGGGGTTCAGTAAGGTAGAACAGTGCCAACTAGCCCTACTAGTGAGAGGTCATCGGCGCTCAATATCAAAATTATCTCTTTCTTGGTTGCCAAAAGAAATGTCTAGCAGATTAATGCACCTTACTATATTACTCAGAATAGCTAATGTACTTAGCCATGGCCGTGGTGACGACTCTTTACCGGAGTACTTAATGAGTACATCAGGATCAACCATATCACTACTTTTCCAAGATAACTGGATAGAGCAGCATCCTCTAACTGCAGCAAACTTTGAATCAGAGCGTAGTTACCTTGCCAAGATAGGCTTTAAATTAGTTGTGGCATAAGCTTCCAGTCACTTAAATGAGATGAAACAAACCAAATCAATGCTGGGTGTGTATTTAACGTAAGGTCGACGAGATAATCCATTGAGCTACATAGGCTTCAGCCTTTTTGTACATATTCATGCTACAGAAAAAGAGTGATTTGAGTACTTTATTGGCTGGCAAAGGCTATAAAGGAGCCATTGGCCACTTTTCAAAAAAAAACATCCATATTCCTCAAACCATTAAACCCAAAGGGATGTAGCCAAATTTAAGCATCTAACTCATGTATTTAGCCTTATGCTAACTACCCCTTATTTATGTTAGGTCTGGAATCAAAATTTAGGTCAATTTCACGATACTCTTCACGATCTCTGGTTAGCATAATCACTGCACCATCAATAAGATTGGTGCACGCATCATGGACATGAGCACTGTCATTCATCAGTGAACTGGCCATAAACGAGTCAACCTGATTGGAACGAATAAGCTCATTCAGCTTCCTATTCATCTGCTCGTCCTGCTCTCTAAGCTCCTGTTTTAATTGTTCTGCATGTTGACGAATATGGTCATAATTACGCCTAACTCCCAATAAATCAACAAGTTTTAAAACTGAAGCAAGGCAAAGTCTCAGCTGATTATATTGATGCCGCATTTGCTCATTATCAGAATGAAGGTACTGGCCCATATTCTTATAGATGTTCTTAACATGCTTGATTGCTTGGACAAAATCCCTGCAAGCCACTTTGAGAGCAAACAACTCCTGTACCTGTTGTCTCGGCAGGTTTCCCTCTATAGCCCCAGAGTAGTGAATAATATCAGCATAAACGCCTTTGATGTGCCTAATATAGAGTTCTTTAATTGACCATGGCTGCTCATCCCGAACCCAATTATTAACTAACTCCGTCAGGTTATCAGCTTCTCGCAGTTTATCGCCAGATAGATATATGCTATAACAAATAAGTTCGAGTGTATTTCGATATAAATGGTCACACTCTCTGGTCAGAGCCAGCAGCGCAGCATCCGGATAGCTCAATGCAGCTGGTGTTAAGTACCTTGCCCGGTTACTTTCTGGGTTATTCTCATTAGCAAGATTAAGGTAAGAATGATTAGCAGGATCAACAAATAAGGTTTCCAACCAGCGAATAAGCAGATTAATAAAAGGCAGCTGTATTAATAGCCCAATAACATTAAAAATACTATGAAATAAGGCAAGTTTCATAGTGTAATCAGATGCATCAATTTGCACTAATCTCGCAGTAAAGTCAACGAGCATCTTTAACTGAGGTAGAAACAAGATCGCCAAAATAGCTGTCACCAAATTAAATGTAATATGTGCAACAGCCAGCCTTTTACCTGCAGCATTTGCCCCGATTGCTCCCAATACTGCGGTTATCGTTGTCCCCATATTTGAACCAACAGCCAACGCCAACGCATTATCATAAGTCATCTGCCCAGAGGCTAGGGCCGAAAAAGTAAGAACCATTGTTGCATTGGTCGACTGCATGATAATGGTAGCCAAGATACCGAAGAACGCGTAAACAAGAACACCATGAACTCCGTCCATGGAAAAACTACTGAAATCAATCACATTCTGGAAGGCTTCAAAGCCTTCCTTCATGTAATGAATACCAAGAAAAAGAAAACCAATACCCAACAATATATAGCCAACGCCACTGGCATTTTTTTCTTGCTGAGTCCTTAAAATCAAACCAAAAACCAACAATGGCATTGCATAAGATATTAACTTGAGTTTCATGCCATATAGTGCAACCAACCATGCTCCTACAGTACTGCCAAGGTTTGCACCAAAAATGATACCAATCCCAGCGGTCAATCCAATCAAGCCAGCACTGAGAAAGGAAATAACAATAACAGAAACCAACGAACTGGATTGGAGAATCGCGGTAGTAGTAATACCAAATGTAAGGCTCTTCCAAAGGTGATTTGTTGTTTTCTGTAAGATTGCCTCCAGAAAACCACCGGTAAAAACCTTAACCCCATTCTCAAGGTAAACCATACCAAGTAGAAAAATAACCACTCCAGCAGTTATTACCTGAAGTTCTGAACTGACCCAAAAGCCGTAGGTCAGCAACAAAAGTACAGTTGGTAAGAAAAAGCGTCCTAGCATATTTGTCATTCTAAGAGTCTTGTTTGTTAACCTAACGTAAGTTCGACAAAATAATCCATTGCGCTACATAGACTTCAACCTTTTTGTACATATTCATGTTACAGAAAAAGAGTGTTTTGAGTACTCTGTTGCCTGGCAAAGGCTCAGAAGGAGCTATTTGACACTTTCCAAAAAAAAACAACACTATACCTCAAGCCATTAAAATCCAATGGCTGTAGCAAAATTGAAGCGTCGAACTAACGTTTACCTACAATAACAATTGAAAAATTCATGGTTACCGCTTTTGTTATCGACATACGGTCAGGTTCACTCAAATACCACGTCTCTAAAAATTAACAGTTAGAAGGCTAACGAGTGTGTATGATGTTTCAATGTAGGAATATATAGTTGTGCATGGCAATACATACTATGGGACTAATACTCTAGGCAAAGTAGTTGCCAGAACACTTGAATTTGCACTGCATCTGAAGCGGTATCAATTCAAAATAGGTCTTCTCAGATCATAATACTTTTGGTTCCGTCAGTGGAAGCAATATCTAACATAAAAAATTATCTTGGGTAATAAATGGATTAA
This sequence comes from Borostomias antarcticus, assembly GCF_949987555.1. Taxonomy (NCBI): domain Eukaryota; kingdom Metazoa; phylum Chordata; class Actinopteri; order Stomiiformes; family Stomiidae; genus Borostomias; species Borostomias antarcticus. Next base: position 369,659 of record NW_028175663.1, read on the forward strand.
TTCCTTGCCAATTAAACAAAATACATTATTTTTATTCCTATTGAATTGGTAATGACCTATAGAGTTCTCCTGATTATCACACATACCTGCTCATAGCAAAGGTGCCATTACAGTCCTATATAACAAGAGCCTTCCTGTTTTTATGAACGTGATGCAACATTACTAAACTATGACAGTCAAAAGTTTCCTTAACCAGAGGATATACAATGAAATTACTAGATGAGTTACGTCATCTGCCGGTTAGTAAATCACGGATTCGCTCTCTATTTAAGGATGTCAGTATTCAGGATCTTGAAAAGATTCTGGATCTCCTTAAACAAGTTCATGCAGAAAAATTGCAATCAATTGTTAATGAGGACGAAAAACGTAAACAAAAAATGGAAGATATAGCGACTATTCAGAAAGAAATGGCGGAGCTTGGAATTACACTGTCTGATCTCTATAACATCAATTGGCCAAGCAATATAAGTAAACTACGACGACGCAAGGTAGCTCAGCATACCTTTCAATATGAAAATATTATTGGAGAAAAAGTTCTCTGGGAAGGATCAACCACAGGTCGACTACCAAAAGATTTTCAGAAATATCTGGGGAAAACTAAGAAAAAACGGGCTGAATGTATAGTTAAGTAATACTACGTAAGCTCTGGTTTTTATTTTCCCAACCAACAACTAGCTTATTTTCAGCCCCTAAATCTGTTGCATATGGATGACCATTGATCTAATCCACAAAGTCAAGTCATCCATATCTTCAAGGGATAGTAGCAACAGAGCCATATCAAGGGGATCCAGTACACCTTCATTTTTGAAAACATTACTTTTAAAGGCTGAAATCATGTCTCTTAATTCGTCAATGCCAAGTTTCACATTGTTATTAACATACACCATGACTTGAAACGGCTGTTTTTTAAAACCAGCTAAGTCAAAACGATCCTGTTTGACTATACCCTGCTTCAGGATACGGATTGTTTCTTCAAAATGCTTGCTCAACTTCATCATGGATCTTTGCAACTCCTCATTGAGCTCAGGTGGTCTGTAAGTTAATCGCTCAGCAATCCTGCATATTAAATTAGCAAGATTAGTTTGCGTTTGTAATAAAGAAATAACTAACCATTTAGGTTGCGCTGTCAATGTAGGTTGATTCAGCCTAGCCAGAACCTTCTGTTCCAACTTTTCGGCAGCAGGAGGAAATTCAACAAACCATTGTGGTCTTTCATACCACTGATATTCTGGTGACAAACTACTTTGCAGCTGTCTACTCAATAGCACCAAGGCTTCCAGAACCACATGTCTATGCTGACTTAGAGGCTTATACGCTGAGCCTAAAAAAAGGCTGGAGAAGGTCGTAAGATCCATGCGAATCTTATCGACCTTAAAAGTAGTTAAATTAGATCATGTTACGCTATGTCCTACTTTTCTTACTTCCAGAAAAGTCGAACATCCCCTTATTTTCAAAGACTTCAACCAATACGTACATATGAACAAACTCTGAGAAACAGCTAATGACGCCAAACTTACACTGAAATAGACATCAAATTAAGCATGATTATATTACACTATTTACACTGTAACCATTGGTACGTCAGGAATTTTAACCTTCCATGGTCTATAGAAAAGTCGAACATCTCGTTCAGATTACGAACTAGCAGGGAGTTGACGTTTGGCAATATACCTTCTGGTTTTTGGATTTCCACAAAATGCCAAAAGCCGGGAGCAACATCAATGCGTTACCATAGACGATTCTCCAAATAGTGAGGCTCTTTTAATACGACAACACAACTGCTAAAACATCATGGTTAAGATATATCAGGTAACAAAAAATAGACGCCTTTATGGTAATATTACAGCGTCAAACCAATAACTAACATGAGTTAGACGTTAAGAACGCCATTGGTGCACCTGCTGTTAGCACCTAAACATTAATATGTGGCTTTCTTGGCTGCCGTGCATAGGCAATCAATCCTGCCATCAGGTTTACAGGAAAGTTAAATGGTGAACTGTGTCTAGTATGTTCAATTTGCGAAATATTCTTCAAATGATAATTTACGCTTTCTATTACTGCCAGTTCCCTTAACATCACTTTATCAAAGGCCTTCTGCTCTTTTGGCTTCATATTTTTCCTGACTTTAGTTACCGGTTCAGGCCTTTCTCCTGCAACCAGACTACCAACTTCACAGATACATAGCTATTATCTCCATAAATCCAACCAGTTAACTATTCTATGAGATTTGGTACTTGGTTATGATCATCGGTGTTAGCCGTTGTCAGGCAAAATTATAGAATTTCTCCGCTATGGTTAATGATAAGGTGTAACTTAAAACAAAACTTCCAACCTGTAGACATTTTCCCGCGTTTAGCCTCTCCACTGAAGACAATGTCTCTGTTCATCCTATAGTTGTCACAGACCTCGCTGGGCGTCGAATCACTGAATGACAAGCCAGTTGGCTGCCCCATGCACTGAGACTTTAGATAAACCGTCAATGGTATCAAAGCCTGTTTATGAGTTCTACAAAGCGATTGTAAGATACTAGGTTCGGGAAATAGTCTAACCTATGTTGTTTTATCAGTCACTGGTAGATAGTGCTTGAAATTGCGGAAGGCACTCTGATGGGAATAGATGATACTGATAATTATTTCACTGAACGATAGCTTGGATATCACTTTAGGCTTTTTTGAATGGCGGATTAGTTGTCTATGCCATTGTGATTCACATGTTATACAGAAATCATCCTCATCACAGAATAAACTGACAATAGACACTGGAGCCTACAGTTCGTTATCTATGGTTTGTTATCCGAAAGATAGCTAAGTAACTGGGGCTAACCTGTCTTTCACCGTAGAACTCACGTTAATTACCGTGAGTTCGACACTTAAATTTTGACTACAGACCTTGGATTTTAAGGGCTTTAGTCATAGTGATATTTTTTTAAAAGTGCACAATGTCCCATTATGAGTCTTTGCCAGCCAATAAAGTACCAAAATCACTCTTTCCCTGTAACATGAATATATACAAAAAGGCTTAAGCCTACGTAGCGTAAGTGATTATCTCATCGAATTCACGTTAACTACATAACACCGTCTCTTATGAACGCATACTACGGCAATACCCACGAATATTCATTCTCCTCACCAGCTCGTGATCATTTTGGCGCTATCATTCAGCACCTTTAATCTACTCTCCAACAAGAGCATGGCACCATAGAGAGCTATATTCAGACTGAAGGCAACGAAGTGTTGCCCTTCTCCTTCAATGGTATCTTATAGGCAGGCCAATGATGAGCCGCAACAATCGTTGGTAACTGATAACAACGGTGAGCAAAGAAATTACGTCAGAGAAAATACATCCCTACAACTGAGCAGCTTGTTTAGTTCTGTCGTAGTCAGGCGTCACAGTTACAGCCAGCGGACACAATCCAGCGTGTTTCCTCTAGATGCTCAGTTAAACCTCAATACTGGCAAGTACTCTGATGGCGTGAGGAAAAAAATCGTAAACAACATGATGAATCTCTCTTATTATCGAAGGATCATCACATTGTGATAGTTGCTCAAGTATGGTTGGAAAACGACAGCCTGTGCAACTAGTAGCGGATACAGCTCAATACTTTGAGGCTTTTTACGAACGGAGCAAAGTTGGTATTTAGTAAACAGAAGACCTGCAGATCCTCAGTTTTGACGGTAAGGATCTGGTGATGCGCCCATAAAAGTTGAGGTAAACAACACCGGAGAACGAGCAACTGAGTCAGTAAAAGCTGCAAACCAAACTCAGTCTAGGAGAGAAGAAAGATCATAAACGAAATGGCACAGGTAGCCGCCGTTTATATGGTAAAACCCAATCCTAGAACGGCATAATCGGTAATGAATATGGCTCTAAAGAGCGAAAACGTCGTTAAATTGCGTCCTCACTACAATAATAAGAGAGTGTGACCAAGTGTAGAAAGAGAGGCGTAAGCCGTGATATAAGAAGCTTTCGAGGAAACGCTCAGGCTAGATCAGAAGCAGAAACGACAGTTAGTCATTGTTATTGATGGGCACCATCATCAGCGGAAACTAATTACTTGAATTATGAAAAAGAATGGAGTTAAGGCAATCATCATTATAGACTTTATCCATGTACTTTAATATCTGTGAAAAGCCGGTCACTGCTTACACTGCAATGGGTATGAGGCTATAGAAAGCTGGGTGGCAGTACGGTCACTGGAGATACTTATGGTATAATTTGACAAGATACCATGGGAATCAGGTAAAGTGCGAGCAAGATAAGTCTGACAAAACTGTGGGCCATTGATCAGTGTGCAGACTATCTTCAAAAAACCGTCCTAAGCTCTGCTCTTACAAGGCGCTGGATGCTGCTGCCTATCCGATAACCAGTGGAGTCATTGAGAGAGCTTGCCGCCATTAAATCAATGCCCTTATGGATCTAATTTGGGCAAACTGTAGTTTGCAATGGGCAGAGGCTGTTGAAGATACACTCACTGGATTCAAGTGAGGTTGGTAGGCGTATTGTAACATCCATAAGGAATGCTATCGCTTTCGTAATTATGGAGAATTAGTGAATGTTACGTCGTAGCTAGGGAATCACACCCATATACGATCTTGGCCTGATTATGATGGTGCATGAAACTTTGCCAGATATGCCAGTTCATCTATTGGTTCAGCCTAATGTGATTCACTTATCTACTGTTAAATTCTTGGTTAAGCATGGCGTTGAGCGCATTATTCTAACTTGAGAACTCTCACTTGATGAAATTAAGGAGATCATGAAAAAGTGTCAAGATACTGAAATTAAAGTTTTTGTACATAGTTAGCTATGTTTTTCCTACTATTGGCGCTGTCTTCTTTCTGGTTATATAAATAAAAGAAATCCAAACCATAGAACCTGTACGAATGCATGTGGCTGGCAGTATCAATCCCGTGAAGCTAAAGAAACTGAAAGTGGTGATGTTGTTCCAGCAAATAATGCTTCAAATGCTGAAATAGTTAATCCTGAGATTTTTATACCCACTCTGAAAGCTGGTAAAACAACAGATAATATCTTTCTGCTGCAGAGAAATAGCATCCTGATAAATATCTGCCTGCATCTGAAGATAAGCATGGCACTTACATCATGAACTCCAAAGATCTTCTGCCTGTTCGCCACTTTAACTTTAGTTTTACAAGATAATCCATTTCTCTACATAGACTTCAGCCTTTTTGTACATATTCATGTTAAAGAAAAAGAGTTATTTTAGTACTTTATTGGCTGGAAAATGATCATAAGGAGCCATTTGGCACTTGCCAAAAAAACATTAGTATGCCTCAAGCCATTGAAATACAATGGATGTAGCCAAAATTGAAGTGCCAAACTCACGTTACTTTACTGGGATGAGCCTACACTCCATGAAGATTTAAGGACGTACCAAGTCATTTTATTATGTAGCCGGAACAGCACAGGTTTATCGGAAAACCATTGATGATGCTGTAGCTGGAGTTCCTCTTGATACTCGATATTCTACTTTTCTTACTTTCCTGTAAAGTCGAACATTCCATGATTTTCAATGGCTTCAGCCAATACGTCCATATTACCAAACTATGGGAAACAGAGAAGAACACCAAATTTACACGTCATAGCGGAAGATTAAGCATAATTATGTTGCGCTAACGTACACTATTTAACATGAGTTCGACTCTTAAAAAGCCATTTATACACATTCTGCTGTTAGCACTGAAACATCAATATGTGGTTTTATTGACTGCAGTGCATAGGCAATCAATCATACCATCATGTTTACAGAAAAATTAAATGGTGAACGATCTCGAGTATGTTCGATCTTCGTAACATTCTTCAACTGATCATTTACGCTTTCTATTACTGCCAGTTTCCGAAACATCACTTTATCAAAGTACTTAAGCTCTTTTGGCTTCATATTTTTCCTGACTTTCGTTACCAAGTTCAGGCCTTTATCCAGCAACTAGGCTACCAACTTCTCAGAGACATCACCCTTATCTCCACAAATACAACAAGTTAACTCTTCGATGAGATCTGGTACTGGTTTACGATCATCGGTGTTAGCCGTTGTCAGGTAAAATGATAGAATTGTTACAAGATGGTTAATGATAAGGTGTAACTTAAAATCAAACTTTCAACTTGTAGACGTTCCCCCCCCCCGTTTAGCCTATTCACTGAAGACCTTGTAGCTGTTGATCATATGATTGTAACAGACAATGATTGGCGTCGTAGCAAGGGAACCACACCCATATAACTTAGAACAAAGGCAGAAAGCGTTAAACCAAAAAAAATGCCTATAACATGTGCCATAAAATAATGGCGTAGGCGTATGAGAGACAAGTTCAGCAATAACCATGGAGAGCTCTACATCTCTATGGTGGAGTTACAATTATAATTAACTATCTCGTACCTCATAAAAGACACTAGTAATCTATATATAAAGGTATTACTCACGTTTTTCACAACTTATCAACAGCTTAAACTTAATCGCATAAACAGGTATAATCACTATATATTTTTACAATCGAACCATCTAGTAATCACTTACTTGAAAACCTATGCCAAGCAAGTTAGCTGGTCATCGATAATTACGCGCAATACACAGCTCAATGCTTAAAAAATGACCAGTTTGCATATGAGCCTCTAAGAGGTAGAAAAGTGACTCCACAGAGCACTCCAGATATCAGTACATTTCAGGCCCTTGTTCTTGCCCTTCAACAATTCTGGGCCAAACAGGGCTGCATTATCATGCAACCACTGGACATGGAAGTGGGGGCCGGTACTTTCCATCCAGCTACATTCCTACGAGCCATCGGCCCGGAAAACTGGAACGCTGCCTACATTCAGCCAAGCCGTCGTCCAACAGATGGCCGCTACGGTGAAAACCCAAACCGTCTTCAGCATTACTACCAATTTCAGGTAGTCATGAAACCTTCTCCAGATAATATCCAGGATCTTTACCTGAACTCTCTTCGTCAACTTGGAGTTAATCCACTAGTTCATGACATCCGCTTTGTGGAAGACAATTGGGAATCCCCAACACTTGGTGCTTGGGGCCTTGGCTGGGAAGTATGGATGAACGGCATGGAAGTTACTCAGTTCACTTACTTACAGCAGGTTGGTGGCATTGAATGTTATCCAGTAACCGGTGAGATCACCTACGGTCTTGAGCGCTTGGCGATGTACATTCAGGGTGTGGATAACGTTTACGACCTTATATGGGCTGTTGGGCTACGAGGTCCAGTTACTTATGGTGATGTATTCCATCAGCAGGAAATTGAAATGTCTACCTTCAACTTCCAGCATGCGGAGACTAAAGAGCTGTTCAAACAATTTTACTTCTTTGAACGTGAATCACATAAGCTGGTTGAAACTTGCCTGCCTCTCCCAGCCTATGAGTATGTTTTAAAAGCATCACACACCTTTAACCTACTGGATGCCCGTAACGCTATCTCGGTTACGGAGCGTCAGCGTTTTATCCTGCGGGTCAGAACCATGGCAAGAGCTGTAGCAAAAGCTTACTTTGATAAGCGCCACAAACTCGGCTTTCCTCTTGCTGAGGAAAGTATTCGTAATGAAGTTCTGGCTCAGCTAGCAAAAGAAAGCACGCAGGAGGAAAAATAATGAGTACTTCTCTTATTAAAGAACTTAAAAAAGATTTCCTAATCGAGCTGGGAACTGAAGAGCTTCCACCAAAGGCGTTAAACAGCCTGTCTGAAGCATTTACTCGAGGTATTATTTCTGGCCTTGAAAAAGCCAAGATTACATTTTCTTGTTACGAGTCTTTTGCAACTCCTCGCCGTCTGGCTCTCCTGATCAATGGTCTAGATACAGCGCAGCCTGATCAGAAACTTGAGCGCAAGGGACCGTCTGTAAAAGCAGCTTACGATGCTGAAGGTAACCAAAGTAAGGCTGCTCTTAGTTTTGCTCTTTCCAACGGTGTTAATTTTAAAGACCTTGAGCAGGAAGAGACACCAAAAGGTGCATGGATGGTCTATCGTTCCGTAAAGCAAGGTGAAGCTACCCACGACTTGCTTCCGGCAATTATTACACAGGCTCTGAACAACCTACCCATTCCAAAGCGTATGCGCTGGGGAGCCAGCCGTACCGAATTTGTACGCCCTGTTCACTGGCTGTTAATGCTATTGGGTGATGATGTTGTTAACTGTGAAATAATGGGTTTGAAAGCTGGTAATACAACCAGAGGTCACCGTTTCCACGCCAATCAGGAAATTATAATCCGCCATCCGGCTGATTACGCAAAAGAACTCCTAGAGCAGGGAAAGGTCATCGCCAGCTTTGACACTCGCCGGGAAATTATTCGCGAACAGATTGAAAAAGTAGCGGCCTCCATTTATGGCAATTCAGTGATTGACCATGAACTTCTGGACGAAGTTACCGCTCTCAACGAGTGGCCAGTAGCACTTTCCGGTCGCTTTAGTGATGAGTTTCTTTCTGTTCCCTCAGAAGCACTTATTTCCTCCATGAAAGGACATCAGAAATACTTCCATGTTGTCGACTGTGAAGAAAAGCTACTTCCTCATTTTATCACTGTCGCTAATATTGAAAGTACTGAACCTCGACACGTTATTGAAGGAAATGAAAAAGTCATTCGCCCTCGTATGGCTGATGCTAAGTTCTTCTATGATACTGATCGCAAGCAGACTCAGGATGATCGTAGAGATAAGTTAAAGTCCATTGTGTTTCAGGATAAGCTTGGGTCTGTCTTTGCCAAGACAGAACGCATTGCACGACTATCGGCTTATATTGTTCAGACTGAAGGCGGTGATTCAAAGCTGGCTGAACGTGCCGGAAAATTATGCAAGTCCGACCTAGTATCTGAAATGGTTCTGGAGTTTCCTGAACTTCAGGGCATTATGGGTCAGTACTATGCTGATAATGATGGTGAAAATCTGGAAGTCTGCAAAACCATGCATGAACAGTATATGCCTCGTTTTGCCGGTGACCAGTTGCCATCAAGTCTGATAGGATGCGCTGTAGCTATTGCAGATAAAGTGGACACTATCACCGGTATTTTTGGTATTAACCAGCTCCCAACCGGCAGTAGGGATCCTTTTGCTTTACGTCGTGCCAACATTGGAGTACTTCGAATCATTGTTGAGAAAAAGCTAAACCTTGATCTGAAAGCACTTATTGGGCAAGCGATTCTCGGCTACCATGAGCAAGGTATTTTCCTTCCTACTAAAGATCTAATTAATACGACAGTTGTTAACTACATGTTTAAACGATTTGATGCTGCCTACCAAGAAGAAGGTATCGCTGTGGAAGTTATCAACTCAGTAAAAGCCCTACGTCTTACCAGACCTCTGGACTTCGACCTTCGTATCAAAGCGATTACTATATTTAATGCCATGGATGAAGCTGATGCACTGGCTTCTGCTAACAAGCGTGTCTCCAACATTCTTGCTAAAGCCGTAGACATAGTTATTCCAGATACGCTTGATGAGTCGCTCCTGACTGAATCCGCAGAGATCGAACTGGCAAAAGTTGTCTTTAATAAAAACCAAGAAATCGCACCAGCACTTGCAGAAGGCCGTTATGCACTCGCTATGGAAAGTCTGGCAGCACTGAAAGAACCTGTAGATCTGTTCTTTGACCAAGTTCTTGTTAACGCAGAAGAAGAAGCTATTCGTTTGAACCGTTATGCACTTCTTAAACAGCTGCGTAGCCTGTTCCTCCATGTGGCTGATATCTCTTTGTTACATAAATCCTGATAACTACCTGTTAAAGTGTGGCTCATGCCGCACTTGTTTATGTTCAGGTAAAAGCTGCATATCATAAATGAAAATGGTGCAACTAATTTGATACGGCAATGCAGACGCTAAAACATCATACTTTTCGATATATACGGTAACAACAAAGAGACGATTTTATGGTTAGATAACGTCGCCAAACCAATAACTACATAACACCTTCTCTTGTGACCGCATCATACGCCAATACCATTGATTATTCATTCTTCTCATCAGCTCGCGATCATTTGTACACTATCATTCAACACCTTGAATCCACTCTGCAACAAAAGCATGGCACCATATATAACGTGAGTTAGACTCTTCAATTTTTACTACATAACCTTGTGTTTTAACGTGAGTACGATTGTGAAAGACAGGTAAACCACAGCCACTTAGCTATCTTTCTGGTACCAAACCATAGATAATGAACTGTATGACCAGTGTCACTGTAAGTATATTCTTTGATGTGAATGATTTCTGCATAACATGTGAATCACAATAGAATAGACAACTCATCTGCCATTCAAAAAAGCCTACAGTGATATCCAAACTATCGCTCAGTGAAATAATGACCATAATCTATTTACATCTGAGTTCCTTTCGCAATTACAAGCACTATTATCAGCTACTGATCACACAACATAAATCAGACCATTTCCCGTGCCTAGTATCCTACAATAGCTTTATAGAACTCATAAAACAGGCTTTGATACCACTACGGTTTATCTAATGTCTAAGTGCATGTGGCAACAATGAGCATGGCTTAAACCATATGTTGGTGGTTCTTTTTATACGACAATACAGTAGCTAAAATATCATGGTTTTCGATATATCCGGTAACAAAAAAGAAACAGTTTTATGGTGATATAACGTTGTCAAACCAATAACTACATAACATTGTCTATTGTGAACGCACCATACTCCTATACCATCGATTATTCATTCTTCTCAACAGCTAGTGATCATTTAGACGCTATCATTCAGCACCTTTAATCAACTCTACAACAAAAGCATGGCACCATAGAGAGTTATATCTAAACTGAAAGTGACTAAGTGTTGCGCCTTCTCCTCCAAGGGTATCTGGATAAGCAACCCAATGATGAGCCGCAGCAATCGTCGGTAATAAGTAGCTACGGTGAGCAGAGAAATTACGTTAGAAAAAATACCTTCAACAACTGACCAGCTTGTTTGGTTCTGTCGTAGTAAGGCGTAGCAGTTACAGGCAGAAGAAGCAATACAGTGTGTTTTCGCTGCATGCTCAGTTAAACCTAAATACTGCTAAGTACTATGATGCCATGAGTGAAGAAATTGTCCGCAGTTTTTTGGATCTCTCTTATGACCGAACGATTAAACGACATCATAATAGTTACCTAGGTATGGTTGGAAAACGACAGACTATGCAACTGGTAGCGGATATGGCCAAAACTTTGAGGTTTTTAACGAACGTCGCAAGATTGTGATTGAGCAAACAGAGGACCTGCATATCCTAAGTTTTGACGGTAAATATCTAGTGATGCGCCTGAATTATTGAGAGAAGCAACTAGGAAGAACGCGCAAAAGAATCAGCAGAAGCTCCAAACAAAGATAAGTCATAAAGATAAAAAAGATAAAAAAGATAAAAAAGATAAAAAAGATAAAAAAGATAGCAAACGAATAGCACAAGTAGGTACCGTTTATACGGTAAAACCCAATCCTCAAACGGCAGAATCAGTAATTTACATGGATCGGAAGAACGACAACGTTGTTAAATTACGTCCTCCAGCCAAGAGTAAGATAGTGTGTACCAGTGTAGAAAGAGAGGCGTAAGCCTGTAATAGAAGAAGCTTTCGAGGAAGCGCTCAAGCTAAATCTGGAGCAGAAACGGCAGTTGGTCATCGTTTTGATTGGTACAATCCTCAGCTGAAACTGATTACTTAGATTATGAAAAAGAAGGTAGTTAAGGCAAACATAATAATGGACTTTATCCATGTACTTGAATATCTGTAGAAAGCCGGTCACTGCTTACACAACAAGGATGATGAGGCTATTGAAAGCTGTGTGGCAGAACGGTCATTTAAGATACTCAGGATAGAGTATTACAAGGTGGCCCTAGGGATCAGGCAAAATACAGCAAGAGAGGTATGACAAAACTGGAGGCATTGATAAGTGTACAGACTATCTTCAAAAAAAACCTCATAGGCTCTGCTATGACAAGGCGCTGGATGCTGGCTATCCGATTGCCAGTGGAGTAATTAATAGAGATTGCCGCCATTTAATAAATGACCGTATGGATCTAATCGTGGCAAAGTGGAGTTTACAAGTGACTGATGCTGTGTTGAAGCTACGCTCACTGGATTCAAGTGGAGACTGGCAGGAGTATTGGAGCTTTCATAATCATGGAGCATTAATAAATGTCCGTCGTAGCAAGGGAACAACACCAAAACCATCTTTATTTTGTACTGCTTTTAATAGCATAAAGTAAGATCAGTTATGCCTTAATTAGATCGACTGAAAAGTAAAATATCTCGTAAAGCCATGAAGTTTGTTTCATACCATTGACATAATTTAGGAAATATGGGCTTCCAACTACATAGAAGAAGGAAGCTAGTTTTGCATGTTAGAAGAACCCAAGCCCTACCTGGAATAACTGTTCCACTTCTCGAACTTTCCGCTTATTGGTCAAGAAAAGTATGACGTGGTCACCGGACTCAATACAGGTGGTATCATGAGCAATTAGTACCTGATTATCACGAACAATGGCACTAATGGTGGCACCTTGAGGTAACTCTACTTCCTGAATGGTTCTGCCCACAACTTTGGAACTTTTCTCATCACCGTGGGCAATGGCTTCAATAGCTTCTGCTGCACCTCTACGAAGTGAGTGAACATTTACTATATCTCCGCGCCTTACATGCTTAAGCAAACTTCCAATAGTGGCCAACTGAGGAGAGATAGCGATATCTATTTCACCACCCTGAATCAGGTCTACATAATCTGGGTTATTGATCAGAGACATTACTTTTCTGGCTCCCAATCGCTTTGCCAGCATGGATGACACAACGTTGGCTTCGTCATCATTGGTCAGAGCGCAGAAGATATCCGTCTCTTCAATGTTTTCACTGATCAGTAGCTCTTTGTCGGAGGCATTGCCACAGAAAACCATTGCTTTAGTCAGCGTCTCTGACAGGAACTGACATCGTTCCATATCCTGCTCAATGATTTTTACTTTGTACTGATCCTCAACTGCCTGGGCTAGGCGCAGGCCAATGTTACCGCCACCGCCGATAATAATGCGCTTGTAGTCATCTTCCAACCGCTGAAGCTCACCCATCACTGCACGGATATCTCCTCTGGCGGCAATGAAAAAGACTTCATCATCCACCTCAATTACAGTGGTGCCTTTTGGCATGATGGCATTTCCACGGCGGAAGATGGCTGCAACCCTAGTATCAACATCTGGCATGTGCTCACGGATATAACGAAGTTCGTGACCAACCAGAGGCCCTCCATAATAGGCCTTCATGGCAACAAGCTGTACCAAACCATCAGCAAAATCCAGAACCTGAAGTGCTCCAGGACGTTCCAGAAGGCGCTTGATGTAGTTGGTAACCACTTGCTCTGGACTGATCAGTACATCCACAGGTATTGCATCATTGGCAAACAAATTATCATTTTTCAGGTAGGCAGCCTGCCGAATACGGGCAATCTTTGAAGGAGTATGAAACATGGTGTAGGCAATCTGACAGGCGACCATATTGACTTCATCACTGTTAGTCACAGCAACCAGCATGTCTGCTTCATCAGCACCTGCCTGTTTCAGAACCCATGGAAACGAAGCTTTGCCATGAATGGTTCGGATATCAATCCTATCCTGTAACTCTCTGAGTCGTGAGGCATTAGTATCGACGACCGTAATGTCATTTTCCTCATTAGCGAGATTTTCTGCCAGTGTGCCACCGACCTCACCAGCACCGAGAATGATGATTTTCATTGATTTTACGTTTTTACCATAAGGCTATAAAAGAAGCCGTCACCAGAACCTGGAAAGATCTGTTTGCCAAACCCCACATCATGACCCCATTGGCCTTCTATGGGTAGCATCTTTGCATCAGACGTTGTTGAAAGGAAATGTTCAATCTGTAGATGGTTTTCCTGTGGCATTATTGAACACGTAGAGTAAAGCAATGTGCCTCCTAGCTTTAATAAAGGCCAGATTGTATGAAGTATTTCCTGCTGTAGCTGAGCTATGGCTTCAATATCTTCTTTTTTTCTCAGCAGTTTGATATCTGGGTGCCGTCTAATCACACCTGTAGCAGAGCATGGGGCATCCAGAAGGATGTGTTCATAAGGTTTTCCATGGAACCAGCTTCGTGGTTCCGTTGCATCACCACAGAGCACATTGGCGGTGAGCCCTAGTCTTTTCAGGTTTTCACGTACTCTTTCCAAGCGGTAGCTGTCTGTATCAAGGGCATCAACGGTAATATCTTTGTTAAGTTCCAATAGGTGACAAGTCTTGCCACCTGGCGCACAACAGGCATCCAGAATATGATCTCCTGGTTTGGCGTGAATTAATGTGGCTGCCAGTTGTGCAGACTCATCCTGAACACTGACCTCTCCAGCACTAAACATGGGGAGCTTATCGACAGAGGTTGGCTTGTTGATGGTAATGGCCTGTGGTGCAACTTTTGACTGTCGAGCCTGAATACATTCACCCAGCAGTTTTTCTAGGTATCTGGATGGCTGAATTTTCTGTTCATTGACCCGAATGGTCATGGGTGGCGGCTGATTATTGGCTGAGAGAATAGACTGATAATATTCTGGCCAAGCTACTTTGATGGCATTGATCAACCATTTTGGGTGTGAAAAGCCGCAGACAGGACTGCGTTCTTCCAGTTCATTAAGTTCTTCAACACGTTTCTGGGCATTTCTGAGAATGCCATTTACTAGTCCTCTGGCCCAAACCTTACCCATGGATCTGGTTGCCTGAACCGTTTCTCCAATAGCAGCATGTGGGGGGATTCGAGTGTAAAACAGCTGGTAGAGCCCTACTAAAACTAGGTTATGAATATCTCGCTCTTTTCCTTTAAGAGGCTTTTCCGTAAGAAACTTCAGCCAAGCGTCCAGCCGATGGTAATAACGCAGCGTTCCGTAGCACAGCTGCGCCAGTAATGGTTGATCTTTTTTGGACAGTTTTCCCTGCAGTGTAGGCAGTACACCTCTGAGGGATTCTCCCATGAATACCTTGGTAATAGCCTTGGCTGCAAGCTGTCGAACTGATGATTGTTTAGCCATAAATTAACTGAATTGTTTACCTGTGCTGAACATTGCTTTTTTGCTGTTCAATAACTCCTGAACAGTCATTGCACGGCTTCCTGCCAATTGCAGTCGTTTAATTCGAATGGTACCTTCACTACTAGCAATATCCAGTCCATCTTTATTAGCCCTGATCAGGGTTCCAGGCTGTTCGCCTGAACTTTCTTCCAGTGCTATAGCTTCACAGACTAAGATATTTATGTCATCCAGTGAGGTGATGGCTACAGGCCATGGATTGAAGGCACGAATTTGCCTATCAAGCGCCTTAGCTGGTTTTTGCCAGTCAAGTTTCGCTTCCTCTTTACTCATCTTATGTGCGTAACATGCTTGGCTATCATCTTGTTTTTCTGGCATGCACTTATTAGATGCTATGGCATCAAGTGCTTGAATTAGCGTAGGTTGACCAACTTCAATTAAGCGGTCGTGCAGTTGTGATGCAGTATCATCTGAATGAATAGGACAAAATGCTTTAAGCAGCATATCACCAGTATCCAGTCCGGCATCCATTCGCATAATGGTAACACCTGACTCAGTATCTCCTGCTTCTATTGCGCGCTGGATAGGTGCTGCACCTCGCCATCTTGGCAAAATAGAACCATGAACATTAATACAACCAAATTCTGGGGTATCCAGAACGACCTGTGGAAGAATAATTCCGTAAGCAACAACGACTATTAGGTCTGCATTGAGGCAAGCAAGTTCCTTCTGGTCTTCTTCATTACTCAGTGATTTTGGCTGGTAAACAGGAATATTATACTTGATGGCCAGTGATTTTACCGGTGACGACATCAGTTTCTGGCCACGACCTGAGGGACGGTCTGGTTGGGTATAAGATGCAATAACCTGATGCTGACTATCAAGAATGGCCTGAAGGTGAGCGCTGGAAAACTCAGACGTTCCGGCAAAGATAATTCTAAGAATTTTCATAGGAGGCAATGTACCATAAAGTTGTCTATAACCTTGTATTTAATACACCTTTTATCTAAATATGGTTACTTCAGGTTCTGCTAACAAACTTTATGCCAATGGCACCTGACAGGCTTGGTTTTGTTTAATTCTTTCTTTTACCAAGCTTTTTCTTGATACGGTCCTGTTTAAGGCGGGAAAGGGTATCTATGAAAAGCTTACCATCCAGATGATCCAGCTCGTGCTGGACACATACTGCAGCTAGCCCATCATAATCATGGGTGTACTCATTACCGTTGCGATCCAAAGCTGTGAGTCGTACTTGCACATAACGCTTTAATAGCTCATAAAAGCCTGGTACTGATAGACAGCCTTCCTGGAAATCTAATTTTTCATCCCCGACAGGCTCGTAGCTGGGATTGATGAGTACTACTGGATCATTTCTTTCTTCCGAAAGATCCATAACCACAATACGCTGATGAATATCCACCTGTGTTGCAGCCAGACCGACACCGCTAGCGTCATACATGGTTTCCATCATGTCATCAACGATACGGTTAATCTCGTCATTGACCTCTGCTACCTCCTTGGCAACCATACGAAGTCTGTGGTCAGGGTATTCAAGAATTTCCAATAGAGCCATCAGTGATCTCAGGTTTACAGAATTAACTAATAAAGTGCTTTAGTACCCTCTCAGTATATCTACAATTTTAGCCTGTACCTAGCATCACTGCTTAATCTGGCCTATTAAGGCCTACCTCTAAGCATAAATTATTATCTGGTAGTCGGTTTCTGTTTCTGGGCTCCTAATATTGCTTCTGGTGAGACTCTTTTGATACGACAATGTAGCCGATAAAACATATGGTTTTCAATATATCAGGTAACGAAAAATAGAAGTTTTTATAGCGATATAACATTGTTTAACCAATAACTACGTAACACCTTATCTTGTGATAGAATCCTGCGCTAATACCCTCAACTATTCATTCTTCTCACCAGCTCGTGACCATTTTGACGCTATCATTCAGCACCTTGAATCCACTCTCCAACAGTAGCATGACGCCGTAGAGAGTTGTATCCAGACTGAAGGCAACGAAGTGTATCGCCTTCTCCTCCAAGCCAAGGGTATCTGGATAAGCAGGCCAATGCTGAGCCTCAGCAATAGTGGGTAACTGGTAGCTATGGTGAGCAGAGGAATTACGTTAAAAAAAATACTTACAGACAACTTCCTGCTTGTTTGGTTCTGTCGTAGTTACAGCCAGAGGAAGCAATCAAGCGTGTTTCCGCTGGATGCTAAGTTAAACCTCAATACTGACAGGTACTTTTGGTTAGGTTCCCTTTCTAAGATGCCTCATTCATTAGTTCTCCATGCTTACTAAGGTGAGAGCATTCATTATAGAAGTTCCAATACGCCTACCAGTGTCCACTTTAATCCAGTTAGCGTAGCTTCAACACAGTCCATGTCTCTTGCAAACTACACTTTGCTACGGTTATATTCATACGGTAATTGATCAAATGCCGGGAAGCTTCATTAATGACTCCACGGGCAATCTGATAGCCAGCATTCAGCGCCTTGTCATAGTAGAGGATTAGACGGTTTTTTTGAAGATAGTCTGTACACTTATCAATACCCTGACGTTTTGTCAGACCTCTCTTGCTCGCACTTTGCCGTATTTCCCTGCCCACCTTGTCAAACTCTCTCCTGAGTATCTTCATGGACCGTTCTGCATCAAGATTTTAATAGCCTAATAAACATTGCAATGTAAGCAGTGACCGACTTTCCACAGATATTCAAATACATGCTAAAGTACACGATGATGGCTACCTTAACTTCCTTTTTTTATAATCCAAGTATCCAGTTTCAGCTGATGATGGTGCCCATCAATAACAATGACCTACTGTTGTTTATGATGATCACATGGTCTGCCATCTTAGCATCCATGACGATGGTATCCAGCCAACACCTCGGGAATCAACTAAACCTGTCTATGAACGTATTTATCTCCTTGCCTTTTAGTGCAGTAATTTTGATGTTATTAGGGAAATTTATTATTATGAAATTTTAAATATGCTGGGTAACTTTGCTATTTAGCGTTTGGTATGAATGATTGTGCTATCTGTAAAGATATTAATGAACATTATATCTAGCCTTGCAGCCATCTACGAACAGGTTCCTACTTTTTAAAAAAATAAAAAAGCAGTTTTTTTTGTACAAGTAGCCAATAATTCCGAATAATTTATAACGATAAGCTTTACATCATGGATATGGAAACCTGCACTAAAACTTTGAAAAAACTAGGTCATCTATCACGGTTCAGTATTTATACGTGTATGGCCCGATCTGGCTACAGTGGTTTACTTGTAGGAACTATGCAAAAAAACTGGAAATACTTAACTCAACACTTTCCACCATATTCCAGAATTGGTATCCGTGGGATTGGCGCACCATAAGGAGAGAAGGGAGAACACTATACTGCATCGCCTAGTTTGAGGTGTCATTGGTTTTCCTACGAGCCGAGAGATGTGGATGCAAACGTTTAAATATTTGAATAATAGTCATGACCCATAAGATATCAAGCTGCTGCAAATGGCGGGGACATGATTTAAGCCAATTAAGCTGCTTTTGATCGCTTTTTCATATACACCAGCAACAAAGAAACGGCTGCAGGCGTCATTCCCTGAATTCGTGAAGCACGTCCCAATGTCTCAGGTCTGACATCACAGAGCTTCTGCTTGAGTTCATTTGACAACCCTTTAATTAGGCTATAGTCCAGCGTCTCGGGAATCTTGGTACCTTCATAACGTCGCATACGGTCTATCTCTTCCGTCTGCCTGTCTATATACCCATGATACTTAGTCTGAATCTCAACTTGTTCTGCAACCTGACCTTGGGCTTCGGCTTTGCCAACCAATTCGCAAATGTCGTTATAGGTCAATTCAGGTCGACGGAGCAGCTCCAATAGACTGTATTTACGACTTATAGGCCTGTTGAGTTTATTTTCTAACTTACCAGCAGCAGGACTACCTGGGTGAATGAAAGCCCCCCTAAGGCGTTCAGATTCAATCTCAATGCGCTCCCTCTTGTCTGTGAACGCATTCCAACGCTTGTCATCAACAAGCCCAAGCTCTCTGCCTTTTTCTGTCAGTCTCAGGTCAGCATTATCTTCGCGAAGAATCAAACGATACTCTGCCCGGCTGGTAAACATCCTATAGGGTTCGCTGGTACCGTTAGTAATCAGGTCATCCACCAGTACACCAATATAAGCTTCATCTCGCCGAGGACACCATGATTCCTTATCCTGTGCTCTCAAAGCCGCATTTATGCCGGCTAGTAACCCTTGGGCCGCGGCTTCTTCATAGCCAGTTGTACCATTAATCTGACCAGCGAAGAACAAGCCACCTATGAATTTGGTTTCCAATGAGTACTTTAACCCTCTTGGGTCGAAGAAATCATACTCAATAGCGTATCCAGGCCGTGTTATGTGAGCATTCCTTAGCCCACTGATCGAGTGAATCAGATTGATCTGTACATCTAATGGCAAACTGGTTGATATCCCATTTGGATAGAGCTCATGTGTGGATAAGCCTTCCGGCTCCAGAAATACCTGATGGGAGTTTTTATCTGCAAAACGTGTTATTTTGTCTTCTATAGACGGGCAATAACGTGGCCCGACACCTTCGATAATTCCGGTAAACATGGGGGACCGATCAAACCCGGCACGAATAATTTCATGAGTTCTCTCATTAGTATGAGTGATATAGCAGGAAACCTGTTCAGGATGCTGATCTACAGATCCAAGATAAGACATTACCGGCATTGGTGTATCGCCTGCCTGGGTTTTCATTACCGAAAAATCAACGCTTCGTGCATCAATACGTGCTGGAGTCCCAGTTTTCAGACATTTAACACCCAGAGGCAACTCTCTTAATCGGTTGGCTAAGGATATAGATGAAAGCTCCCCTGCTCGTCCACCACTGTAACTTTTTAAACCAATATGAATTTTCCCTCCTAGAAAGGTCCCAGTCGTTAGCACGACGTTTGGAGCTAAGAAACGAACATCGATATTGGTAACCACACCACGAACCAAACTGGTGCTTTTATCAATCACAAGGTCATCTGCTTCCTGCTGAAATATCCACAGGTTCTCTTGGTTCTCCAAAATTGTACGGATAGCAGCTTTGTATAAAGCTCGGTCGGCCTGTGCCCGAGTAGCTCTGACCGCAGGTCCTTTCCTAGCATTCAGGATACGAAACTGGATACCTGCAAGGTCTGTGGCTTTTGCCATAGCTCCACCTAGCGCATCCACTTCTTTCACTAGATGACTTTTACCAATTCCACCAATAGCTGGATTACAGGACATCATCCCAAGAGTTTCGATGTTATGGGTCAACAAGAGTGTTTTAACGCCCATGCGTGCTGAAGCCAGAGCAGCTTCAGTTCCGGCATGACCACCACCGATAACAATTACCTCAAATTGTTTTGGGAAATCCATTGTCAAAGTATGTTACCCGTAATTACAAAAATATAAGCCCGTCGATTATACACAAGTTTATAGCGTTATGCCCATATAGTTAAATCAGAGAGATAACTTTGTGTTCGCCTTTTCTTACTCTCAGTTAAATT
Organism: Borostomias antarcticus; assembly: GCF_949987555.1. Lineage (NCBI taxonomy): Eukaryota > Metazoa > Chordata > Actinopteri > Stomiiformes > Stomiidae > Borostomias > Borostomias antarcticus. The sequence goes on from NW_028175663.1 coordinate 390,221, forward strand.
AAAAATTACCTGATCATCAAGGGCTTCAGCCAATATTACCATACTATGAAAAACAGAGAGTAACGCCGAACTTACACTGCTTGTAACCATAAGATTAAACATTATTATGTTGCCCTACCGTACACTAGGTTAAACATAGCTAGACATTATAACCCTTTCGCTACTAAGACTTTAGTCATTTTGTAAATATTCATGTTCTAGGGAAATGGTGATTTAATTACTTTTACTTCTGACACTGGCCTATACGGAACCATTGGGCTCTTTTTAAAAAATATTTACATGTCTCAAGCCCTTAAAATACAAAGACTCTAGTTAAATTTGCTACGTCTATCTTACGTTATTAACGCTTTAACCTTATGTAAGCCATGGTTTAAAAGCTTTCGGTCTTTCTTTAAAAGTCGAACATCTCGTAAATTTATGAAAATTCCAAAAGGTCCATCCGATTGCAGGTAAGAATAAGGAAAGTATATGAGAAACAGTCCTCGTAAGGTTACTCCAAACTAAACGTCTTGCCTACAAAGGCTCCATTTTAAATTAAAAGGTTTAATCAATATTAAGAAATTTATAATTTATTAACAATAATAACAGCGAACAGCTGTTTTTTAGTGTTTTTTAATTTTGTTATTATTATTAGTGTTGATAAAATGTGTGGATAAGAAACCTAATTCACTTATATTCAATAAGTTATAGATTGAACAAGTATGTTATATAGGTGGTAGGAAGATCTAGGTAAGGTGTCATTAAGCTGTGGAAAAAACAGTATTTATCCACAAGCTAATATTGCTAATAGGTTATTCCTTGTATTGTTAATAGCTTGTCTATGTATATGTCCACATTAGTTGTAAATATCCAAAAACAGACCTTTAAGCCTTTAGTTGTCTGATATACATGGTGTAAGAGCAGGTTATAACGATTGAATTTATCCACAATGGAGTAAAGAGGTTGCGAAATTAAAGGAAATAAGTAAAATCTGTAAATGATAATAATTCTTGTTTACAGAGCTGCCATGAAAAAACTTCTCTCTGTTTCTTTCTCTATTGCAATCTCGTGTTTCTCTTTTATTGCCCAGGCAGCAGAAGAAGTGAATGTCTACTCTTATCGTCAGCCATTTCTGATTGAGCCAATGCTCAAGGAGTTTAAAAATCAGACTGGAGTGAAGGTCAACGTGGTATTTGCCCAAAAAGGTTTGGAAGAGCGTATTGAGAGAGAAGGTAAGTTCAGCCCGGCTGATGTGGTTCTTACCTCTGATATGATCAGTCTGTTCGATTTAGTTGATCGAAAACTGGTTCAGCCCGTGAGCAGCAATAAAATAAATGACAATATTCCAGCCCACCTGAGAGACCCTTATAATCAGTGGTACTCACTGACTATGCGAGTTCGCAATATTTACAGTTCGAAGCGTAGAGACAAGCCAGAAGATATTAATTACGAAGATCTGGCCAGCGCTCAGTACAAAGGCAAAATCTGCACCAGAAGTGGTAAGCATCCATACAATATTGGTCTTGTAGCATCTATGATTGCCCATAAAGGTGAAGTCGAGACTAAAAAGTGGCTGGAAGGTGTAAAAGCAAACATGGCTCGCCGTCCACAAGGTAACGATCGTGCTCAGGTTAAAGCCATCAAGGAAGGTGTTTGCGATGTTTCCCTAGGTAATAGTTACTACTTTGGCAAAATGATGCAGGATGATGCGCAGAAAGCGTGGGCTGATGCGGTCTACATTAATTTCCCAAATCAGAGCACTGAAGGCTCTCATGTAAATATCAGTGGAATGGTTATGGCTAAATATGCGCCTAATAAGGCTAATGCGCTCAAACTCATGGAGTACCTGTCCAGTGAAAAGGCACAGACCATTTATGCCAGAGACAATATGGAATACCCAGTAAATACGAAGGTTACAGTGTCTGATACCGTCGCTGCGTGGGGTAAGTTTAAGGCAGATCAATTGCCTATCTCTGACATTGCAGCAAACCGTACCAAAGCCCAGCGACTGCTGGACGAGGTTAAATTTGATCTGTAGTTCTTGTCCTTAATTAAATGAATCACAACTTACCTGTCTACTGGATGGCTGGCAGTTGGTTGCTGGCCCTTTTGTTATTTTCCCCTGTAATCTCTCTTGAGGTAGAGGCTCTTACGCCTGGCGTAGAACTGTTTGACCACCTGTGGAATACGGTTCTTACCACTTACATAGTTAACAGTGCTCTTTTAATTCTTGGGGTCTGCGTACTTGGAGCCATTTTGGCAATTCCTGCAGCCTGGATCATGGCCAATACCAATATTCCAAGTAAACCTCAGTTGCAGTGGTTACTGGTATTACCTCTAGCAATGCCGTCTTACGTGATTGCTTATATTTATACAGATCTGCTTGAATTTGCTGGGCCTGTTCAACGCCTGTTGAGATCCTTAACAGGATGGGAGTCAGCTGCTGACTATTCCTTTCCTGAAGTTCGTAGTTTAGGTGGTGCCATTATCGTTCTCGCTATGGTGCTTTATCCCTATCTCTATTTACTGGCAAGAACGGCTTTTCTGGAACAATCCAAAAGCCAGGTGCTTGCAAGTCGTCTTCTTGGCTGCTCTCAACTGGAAAGTTTTGCTCGTGTAACACTGCCAATGGCACGACCGGCAATCATTACTGGGTTAGCCCTGATTGGTATGGAAGCTTTGGGTGATTTTGCTACTGTGAGTTATTTCTCGGTACCGACGCTCACAACTGCAGTATACGACACATGGTTAGGTTATGGCAGCCTGAATGCGGCGGCGAAAATCTCCGCCATGATGCTACTGATAGTTATGCTGTTTATAAGTGGTGAGAAATATAGTCGACGTAAACAGCAGCTTTATCAGAAAAATACAGGTCAGGAACAACGAGAGTTAGTTGAATTATCTGGTTGGCCTCAATGGTTAGCCATGGGGTGGTGCTGGATAATGGTAACATTTGGATTTTTGCTACCGTCTGTGGTACTGATTGATTATATGATTACCTACTTAGACTCATTATGGAATAGTGAACTGTTTGAATATGGTCTGAACAGTCTGTTGGTATCAGGTTCGGCTGCTGCTGTGGCCTGTTTCATTGCTCTTTTTCTGGGAGTTTATCAGAGGTTAAAAAACAGTACCTTTGCCAAAATTCCTGCCATCCTTGTGTCAACTGGTTACGCTTTGCCTGGAAACGTTTTAGCAATTGGTGTACTTATTCCACTTACGCTTTCCGATCATTTAATTAATAAATTATTGATTCAGTGGAACCAGGCTCCGGTAGGTCTCATTTTTAGTGGCTCTGTCATCACTCTTGTTTTTGCTTATGTTGTTCGCTTTTCAGCTGTCGCTGTGGGCAGTGTTGAATCAAGCTTAGGAAGGGTATCCCCATCACTGGATATGGCAAGTAGGACACTCGGCTGCAACCCACAGGAAATGGTACTACGTATTCATATTCCCTTGATCCGTAAAGGGTTGATGGCAGGACTGTTGCTGGTGTTTATCGAAAGCATGAAAGAGCTACCTGCCACACTCTTACTAAGGCCATTCAATTTTGAAACGCTTGCGACATGGGTTTTTCAATACGTCTCTGATGAACATCTTGAATATGCTGCTCCTGCTGCATTAGTACTGGTACTTGTCGGTTTAATTCCTGTAATTATGCTAAATCGTTCTCTGGAAAGGCAGGAGCAGAAATGATTGCCCTGAAAATCACGGAACTGTCCTGTTCTTATAACAGTGTTTCTAACAAGATTTCTAATAAAATTAGGCAACATGGGAACAAAGCGCTACGAAACAGTGACCTTGTATTGTCTGGATTAGATCTATCAATAGAAGATGGCGAGATCGTCTGTCTACTTGGTAGAAGTGGTTGTGGAAAATCTACTCTGCTGAAAGCCATAGCTGGGTTAATACAACCCGTATCTGGCACTATAGAGTTACATGGGAAGGAAGTCAGCTCTTCCTCAAAAGTTAACCCCCCGGAACAAAGAGGCATCGGCATGATCTTTCAGGATTATGCACTTTTTCCTCACCTTACGGTTTTCGATAACATTGCCTTTGGCTTAAGAATGCTGGAATCTAAAAAGGTCATAAACCGCGTTCAGGACATGCTTGAACTTGTTAATCTCTATGGACTGGAAAAACGATACCCTCATGAGCTGTCCGGTGGACAGCAACAGCGAGTAGCGATAGCCAGAGCCATGGCTAATGAGCCATCGATCCTGTTATTAGATGAACCTTTCTCAAACATTGATAGTCAGGTTCGACAGCCCCTTGTCAGAGAGATTAGAGATATCCTGAAACAACAAAAAGTAGCCGGTCTTTTTGTTACTCACAGCCGGGAAGAAGGCTTTGCTTTTGCAGATACGATTGCCGTTATGGGGCTGGGCAGGATCATGCAGCAGGGTACTGCATTTGATATTTATCATCACCCAACTAACCGTTTTATTGCTGACTTTATGGGGTCAGGTAATATTCTACCAGCAATGGTTGAAAATGAATTTCATGTTAGTACACCATTAGGTTTGGTGGAATCCACACACATGCTGCCAGTGAATAACAATGAAATCCTTGAGCTTTTTATACGTCCTCAGATGCTTGAGTTGGTGGTTGTGTATAATCAAGAAAGTAGTTATCCACAAGCATCTGTTCTTCGCCAACAGTTCATGGGGAAAAGTATTCGTAGTGAAATTCATCTGGACTGCTGCCAAGGAAGCTATCACCTAGTTTCGGAGCATTCGAATCAGGTTGCCGAAAACTCGAAGGTTCAACTGAATATTGTCCCTCATGACTTGGTCCTCTTCGATGCTGATGGAAAAGTTTTGAAAAACTGACTCCCTATCATTTAAGGAAAGGCGTATAATCTTGAACATTAAGCCTTTCCTTACTTGCTATGTAATACCTATTACAGATTCTGTGTATTGAGAGGTGACCTGTGTCACTAACAATTTTACGAAATCTATAAGATCAGCAATAAAACTTACCGAGGCACTTTTATCTGACTCTGTCGTTTTACTAGGAAGATCGGTGCTGCAAAATCAGCCGTGCTATAAATCAACAGGAGTAAAGTTTACTGACCTCAGGCTTATTTGATTACACTATATAATGGCTTTTATTGCGCCAAATAGTGCTCCCACAAATCTAGATGATGCTGTTATCTATTGGGAGTGGTTCTTTTGATACAACGATGCAGCAGCTAAAACATCGTGAGGTACGATATATACTGTAATGAAAAATAGACGGTTTGTGGTGATATAACGTCGTCAAGCCAATAACTACATAATACCAGTCTATTGTGAACGCATCCTACGCCAATGCCATCGATTATTCATTATTCTCTCAAACTAGCGAACATTTGAACGATATTGTTTAATACTTTAAATACACTATCAAACAAGAGCATGATATCATAGAGAGATATCATGACTGAAGGCAACTAAGTGTTGCGCTTTTGCCTGCAATGGTATCTGGTTAAACATGGCAATGATAAGCCACAACAATCGGTGGGAATGAGTAGTTACGGTTAGCAGATAAATCACGTCAGGGAAAAATACCTCCAGACAACTAACCAGCTTGTTTGGTTCTGTCGTGGTGAGCCGTCGCAGTTACAGCCAGTTGGAGAAATAAAGCGTGTTTCTGCTGGATGTTCAGTTAAATATCAATACTAACAAGTACTCTGATGGTATGAGGGGAAAAATTGTCAGTGATGTGATGGATATCTCATATGATAGAATAATTAAAAGACATAGTTAGAGTTGCCTTGGTATGAGTGGAAAACGACAGGCTATGTAGATGGTAGCTGATACGGCCCAAGACTTTAAGGCTTTTTACGAACGGCGCAAGGTTATGATTGAGAAACAGAAGACCTACAGATCCTAGATTTTTACGGTAATGGCTTAGTGATGCGCCAGTAATGGTTGAGATAATCAACCGAGAAGAACGCGGGAAATAGTCAGCAGAAGTTGCAAACTAGGCTCAGTCATGGAGAGAAGAAAGATCGCAAACGAATGGCACTGGTAGACACCGTTTATAAGGTAAAACCAAATCCTCGAATGACAGAATAGGTTATGGATATGCCTTGTAGGAGAGATAACGTTGTTAAATTACGTCCTTCAGCCAAGAATAAGAGAGTGTATACCAGTGTAGAAAGAGAGGCGGAAGCCGTGATAGAAGAAGCTTTGAAGTAAGCGTTGACTAGATACTGAGCAGAAACGGCAGTTGGTCATTGTTATTGATGGACACCATCATCAGAGGAAACTGATTACAGGGATTATAAAAAAGAAGGTAGCTAAGGTAACAATCATCATGGCCTTTATTCATGTACTTAAATATTGGTGGAAAACCGGTCACTGCTTACAGGACAATGTGGATGAGGTTATTTAAAGTTGAGTGGCAGAATTGTCCATTAAGATACTGATGGTAGTCTAACAAAGCGGCCTTGGTAATCAGTCAAAGTGCGAGCAAGAGAGGTCCTACAAAACTTTAGGATATTGATAAGAGTGCAGACTATCTTCAAAAAAACGGCCACAGCTCTGCTACAATAAGGCGCTGGATGTTTCCTATCAGATTGCCCGTGGAGTCAGTGATGGAGCTTGCCGCCATTTGATCGATGGGCGTATGAATATAACCGTGGCAAAGTGTAGTGCGCAAGTGGCAGAGGCTGTGTTGAAGCTACGCTTACTGGATTCAAGTTGAGATTGGCAGGCATGTTGGAACCTTCATAAGGAATGATCTTGCCTCCATAATCATGGAGAACTAATGAATGTGGAGTCGCAGCAAGGGAACCACACCCATACGAGTTTCAGCATGGTCACCATATTCTTGGGAAATGAGCGAGAACTAAGGCGCAAGAGTATAGCGGTGATCATACCTGCGGTGTTGTCAGTGATGCCTTAGGTGTATTCACAGGAATGGCAGACGCAGTACCACAACATACAGCAGTGGTGACAGGAGGTGGTCATGAATTGATGGCTAATTGGTTGTTTACGTGCGTAAACAACCATGATCTGGGACGTAAAAAATTATCTGAAAGGCAGTTCCCACAATATTAACTAGAAGAATTTGCCAAGATATCTTGCTGTATATTGTTATCGATTTAATCTGCGCTTTGATTTGAAAAAAAATAGTATTAAGGCTTGGTTACATGGCTACTAGAACTTGCATCATGGCTCATTAAACAGCCTAAGTAACGGATGGTAATCAGTATAAACTTAGTCGAACTTTTAGTATTAAATACCTTCCTTCATCTGCCTTTTGAATTATTTTCTAGATTACTGATAGGCAGAATTTCCTAATTAACGTTAGTTCAAAGAGATAATACCTTTCGATACACAGGCTTTAGCCTTTTTGTACATATTAATGTTACAGGGAAAGAGTTATTTAAGTACTTAATTGGCTGCAAAGGCCGAATAGGAGCCATTTGGCTCCTTTCAAAAAAACAGCAGTATCACTAAAACCATTAAAAGCCAATGGCTGTAGCAAAAATTTAAGCGTCTCACTCACGCGAATTATGAACTAGGAAAAAGGTAATAAAAGGAAAATTTAAATAAAGGCAATAGCAACATGTAGTCTACGGATACGTTGATCAATTTTTAAGCCTTAATTCTGCTGTTACTTTCCAATACAGAAAGATGAGAAAATTCTTCCAAGCAGGTCGTTAGTGGAAAATACCCCAGTAATTTCACCTAAAGCCTTTTGCGCCAGACGAAGGTCTTCTGCCAGAAGCTCTCCTGCTCCCAAGTGCTCAAGCTGCTGTCGACCATTTTCAATAAATTCAGCGGCCCGACGCAGAGCCTCCAGATGACGGCGACGGGCAGAGAACCTGCTTCCCATTGCTCCTTCAAATCCCATGCAAGCTTTCAGGTGCTCTCTTAGAGCATCGACTCCATGCTTATTCATTTTATCATTACATGCGCAGATACAAATAACAGGAACACCATCTACCTCTGAAAAACCAGGCTGTTCACCTGTGATGTCTATTTTGTTGCGGATGATGGTCAGTTTTTCCTGAGTAGGTAAATGGTCAGCAAACTCAGGCCAGATATCATGAGCATGGGCAGCATTAGTTGAAGAACCATCAACCATCAATAAGACTCTGTCAGCCTCTTTAATGGCTTTAAAGGCACGTTCAACACCAATTTGCTCAACTTTGTCTTCAGTCTTACGCAAGCCTGCCGTATCAATGATATGCAATGGCATGCCATCAATATTGATATACTCTTCCAATACATCCCTTGTTGTCCCGGCAATATCGGTAACAATTGCTGTATCTCTACCAGCAAGAACATTCATAAGGCTGGACTTACCTGCATTTGGGCGACCGGCAATAACCACTGTCATGCCGTCTCTTAAAATAGACCCATGACCAGCTTCTTGAATAACATCGTTCAACTGCTGAGCAATGCTTGCTAACTTTCCTGTTACCTTTACATCTTTTAGAAAGTCAATCTCTTCCTCTGGAAAGTCGATAGCCGCTTCCACATAGATTCTCAGCTCAATAAGTGACTCAACCAGAGCATTTACCAGCTGCGAGAAAGCCCCCTGAAGAGAGCGCAGAGCAGAACGTGCAGCCTGTTCGGAAGTGCTGTCAATCAGGTCTGCTATAGCTTCAGCCTGAGTCAGATCCAGTTTGTCGTTGAGAAAAGCACGTTCTGAGAACTCTCCATGGTTAGCTTGACGGACGCCAAGAGCAAGGACCCTCTTCAGCAGCATATCTAGAATAATAGGACCACCGTGCCCTTGTAGTTCAAGGACATCCTCACCAGTAAACGAATTGGGGTTTGGAAAGTAAATGGCTATGCCTTCATCCAGAACCTGACCTTCCGAGTCATGAAATTGGCAGTAATGGGCAAAACGTGGTCTTGGTTCTAACTTCAGTACTTCTCTGGCAATACGCATGGCATCATGGCCGGAAACCCGAATAATACCCACACCTCCCTTCCCCAGAGCTGTAGCTTGGGCTGCAATGGTATCTTGGTGGAGATTGCTGAAATTAGGCATAACAAGACATCGGTAACTGCTACATCGCTGGTATATTCTATGTCTTGATAGTCCTTTAGTACATAGAAGAGTACTCGTTGAGGGCTGATTATATCATGGTCCTTAACTAAGTATTTGTTCAAAGCTGGTTCATATCATTATTGATAAATGCGTCATGGTTGAACTCATGTAATAACTTTGGTGAGGCTCTTTTGATACGCCAATGCAGCCGATAAAACATCATGGTTTTTGATATATCAGGTAACGAGAAAGGGACTGGTTTATGGTGATATAACGTCTTCAAACCAGTAACTCCATAACACTGTCTATTGTGAATGCATCCTGCACTAATACCATCGATTATTTATTCTTACCACCAGCTAGAGATGATTTGGACGCTATTATTCAGCACCTTGAGTCCACGCTACAACAAGAGCATAGCACCATAGAGAGCTATATCCAGACTGAAGGCAACGAAGTGTTGCGGTTTCTCCTCCAAAGGTATCTGGATAAGCAGGCCAATTATGAGACGCAGCAATCGTCAATAACTGGTAGCGACTGGGAGCAGAGGAATTACGTCATAAAAAATACCTTCGTACAAATGATCAGTTTGTTTGATTCTGTCGTAGTCAGCCGTCGCAGTTACAGCCAGCGGAAGCAATACAGTGAGTTTCCGCTGGATGCTTAGTTAAACCTCAATACTGACAAGTACTCTGATGGTATGATGGGAAAATTGTCAGTGATGTGATGGATAGCTCTTATGATCGAATAATTAAACGATATTGTGGTAGTTGCCCTAGCATGGCTGGAAAACGACAGGCTATGCAACTGGTAGCTGATACGGCTCAAGACTTTGAGGTTTTTTATGGACAGAGCAAGGTTGTGATTGAGCAAACATAAGACCTGCAGATCCTCAGTTTTGACGATAATGGCCTAGTGATTCACTAGGCATGGTTGAGGTGAGGGGAGCAACACGGAAGAACTCGCAAAAGAGTCAGCAGAAGCTGCAAACTAGGCTCAGTCATGGAGATAAGAAAAATCGCAAACGAATGGCACTGGTAGTCATCGTTAATAAGGTAAAATAAAATCATTAAACGGATAAATCGGTCATGGATATAGATCGGAAGAGCGACAACGTTGTTAAATTACGTCATTTAGGCAGGAATAAGAAAGTGTTGGGCAGTATAGAAAGATAGGCGTAAGCCTTGATAGAAAAGGTCTTCGAGGAAGCGTTCAGGCGAGATCAGGAGCAGAAACTGAGGTTGGTCATTGTTATTGATTGGCAGCATCATCAGCGAAAACTGATCAACGGTATTATGAATACCGATTTTTACTAAACCAATATGCATTTTCCTGAATCAAACTGCCAAAACGGTAAAAGATACTCATGGAAACCATGATACAGCAATTCCAGTACCAGATTAAGAGTATGGATCACCTTGGCTTGGTTCCAGCTACAGGCCTATGGCTAAAGATAGCTGTATATATTGATGCACGTATAACCAATGACTCTGATGCACTGAATGTCACTATAGGGCAGGCAGGTGTAGCAACTATTATGGGTGTGGTTCTCGTACGACGACGCCACATTCAGTGGTTCTCCATGATTATGAAGGCGATGGCACTACTTATGGAAGTTACAATACGCCTGCCAATATCAACTTTAATACAGTGTGCATTGCTTCAACACAGCCTATGGCCTTTGAAAACTCCATTTTTACCAAGTTAGATCCACACAGTATTGATTAAATAGCGGCAAGCTACTTAAATGACTCCACAGGAAATCTGGTAGCCAGCATCAAGCGTCTTGTTATAGCAGAGACTGGAACGTTTTTTTTGAAGATAGTCTATACCCTTATCAAGGGCCTACAGTTTTGTCAGACCTATACTGCTCGCACTTTGCATGTATTCCATGGATACCCTATCAGGCTATCCCCTGAGCATCTTTATCGATACGTTCTGCCACCCAGCTTTCAATAGCCTTATAACTATTGTAGTGTAAGCAGTGACAGGTTTTCCACAGATATTCAAGTACATGGATAAAGTCCATGGCGATGGTTGCGTTAACTAACGTTAGTTTGACGCTTCAATTTGGGTTACAGCCCTTGGCTTTTAATGGCTTGAGCATAGTGTTTTTTTTGGAAAGGGCTTCTTCTTAATGGTTACTTCGTAACCTTTGCCAGCGAATAAAGTACTCAAATTACTATTTTCTGTAACATGAATATGTACAAAAAGGCTGAAGCCTATGTAGTGCAATGGAGTATCTCGTCTAACTAATTTTAACTAACTACTTTTTCATAATCGAGGTAATCTGTTTGGGTGTGGCTCCCTTGCTACCACGCCAAATTCATTAGTTATCAATGATTACGAAGGCGAGAGCATTTCTTATGGAAGTTTTCCAATACGCTTGCCAATCTCCATTTAAATCCAGTGAGCGTAGCTTCAACACAGCCTCTGACATTACAAACTAGACTTTGCCATAGGTAGATCAATACGGTCATTGATCAAATGGAGGCAAGCTCCATCAATGACTTCACTGGTAATCTGATAGACAGCATACAGCGCCTTTGACGGTTTTTTTCGAAGATAGTCTGCACATTTATCAATGTGCATCCAGTTTTGTCAGACCTCTCTTGCTCGCACTTTGCCGTATTCCTAGGGCCACCTTGTCAAACTACACCATGAGTATCTTCATGGACCGTTCTGTCACTCAGCTTTTAATAGTTTATTACTATTGTCGTGTAATAAGTGACTGGCTTTCCCAAAATATTTAAGTATCAAGGTGCTGAATGATAGCGTCCAAATAATCACAAGCTGGAGAGAAGAATGAATAATCTATGGTATCGTCGCGGTATGCGTTCACAAGAGACGGTGTTAACCAGTTATTGGTTTGACGACGTTATATCACCATAAAACCGTTTCTTTTTCGTTACCTCATATCATGTAAACATGATGTATTAGCGGCTGTATTGTCGTATCAAAAGAGCCTTACATAATCAGTTTTCGCTGATGATGTTGCCCATCATTAATAATGACGAACTGCCGTTTCTGCAACTGATCTTACTTGAGCGCTTCCTCGAAAGCTTCTTTTATTACGGCTTCTGCCTCTTTTTCTACACTGGCCCAAACTCTCTCATGGGTATGGCTCTTTTATTCTTGGCGTGAGTACTGAATTTAACAACGTTTTCGCTCTTTCGATCCATATCCATGACCGATTATGCCGTTCATGGATTGGGTTTTACTGTATAAACGATGGCTACCTGTGGCATCATTTGTTTGCGATCTTTTTTCTCTCCCGGACGGGGTTTGGTTTGCAGCTTCTGCTGACTCTTTTGCTCGTTCTTCCTAGTTGCTTCTATAAACCGTTCTTGGTGCATCACTAGGACCTTACCGGTAAAACTGAGGATCTGCAGGTCTTCTGTTTGTTCAATCCAAACCTATAGCTGTTCGTAAAAAACCTCAAAGTCTTGAGTCGTATCAGCTACCAGTTGCATAGACTGTCGTTTCCCAAATATGCCTAGGCAACTCTCACGATGTTGTTTAGTCGTTAGATCATAAGAGCGACACATCACATCTATGACAATTTTTTCCTCATGCTATCATAGCACTGGTAAGTACTGAGGTTTAATTGAGAATCTAGAGGAAACACGCTGGATTACTTTCACTGTATGTAACTGCAACGCCTGACTAAGATAGAATAAAACAAGCAGGTCAGTTGTCTGGTGGTATTTTTTGACGTAATTTCTCTGCTTACCGTAGCTACCAGCTACCACGATTGCTGCGGCTCATCATTGATCTTCTTATCCAGATCCATTTTGGGAGAATACTCAATACTTTGTTGCCTTCAGTCTGTATGTAGTTATCTATGGTGCCATGCTCTTGTTGGAGAGTGGATTCAAGGTACTGAATGATAGAGTACAAATGATCACGAGTTGGTGAGAAGAATGAATAATCTATGGTATTGGAGTAGGATGCGTTCATAAACCAGTCTCTTTTTCGTTACCGGATATATCGAAAACCATGATGTTTTAGTGGCTGCATCGTTGTATCAAAAGAACCTCATCAAAAGGCAATTGGAGATTGTACAAAATTTAGATGTTTCTTACGAGTAGGTATATTTCTGATAGGGGTGGTGAAAGGAAGATGCAAAAGAAGGCAGTTAACGTAAGTTAAACGCTTTAATTTTGGTTACATCCCTTGGATTTTAAGGGCTTGATGCATATGGATGTTTTTTGAAAAGTGCCCAATGGCTCATTCTTAGCCTTTGCTAGGCAATAAAGTACTCAAATCACTCTTTTCCTGTAACATGAATATATACAACAAGGCTGAAGCATATGTAGCGAAATGGATTATCTCGTCGAACTCACCTTAGTTAAGGAAACCATCATCATGGACTTTATTCATGTATTTGAATATATGTGGTAAGCAGGTTTCTGCATGGGTATGAGGCTATTGAAAGATGGGTGGCAGAACTGGCATGAAGATACTAATGGTGAGAGTCTGGAAGGTGGCCAAGGGAATCCGGTAAAGTGCGAGCAAGAGATGTCTGACAAAACTTGAGGCCTTTGATAAGTGTGCAGACTAGCTTCGAAAAAATGTCCTAGGCTCTGGATGCTGGCTATCAGATTGCCTGTGGAGTCATCAAGAGAGCTTGTTACTATTTGATTAATGATAGTATGGATTTGGCTTGGGTAAAGTGTAGTTTGCAAGGGCCATAGGCTGTGTTGAAGCTACGCTCACTAGATTCAAGTTGGGATTAGCAGGCTCATTGGAACTTCCATAAGTAATGTTCTTGCCTTCGTAATCATGGATAGCTAATGAATTGGGCGCCGTAGCAAGGGAACCACACCGTTTCCAGTTCGCCCTGACCGGGAATAGTCAGCACTGCATTTGAACGAAGCATGCTCTCATCACCGCCAATAAATGCATTTGGGTTTAATAGGATCAGACTATTCATCACTACTTTCCAATCTAGAGTTTTAGGGTAATTTGGCAATAGCTTCATCGCAATAGCGCTGATACTTTCACCTTCAGAGACTTTATATTGATTTTCAGTTGACTCTTTCAACAACTTGACCATTGCTGCGTTGATTTCACTGTTGCCTTCTTCTCTAATATCCGGTGTGCTGTTAGAGGGAAGATCCAACGTAGACTCAGCTAATATATTTCTTGAATCTTCATTTATGAACGTTTCAGGGGGAAGTACCACCAGATGTTCCATCACAGGCTCCACTTGGCTTAAATTTGGATAATCCGGTAATAATTCAGTGGCAATTGCTACAATATTGGCACCTTTGGTTACTAAGTAAGTGTTCTCTGTACTTGAGTAGCCGTAGTCATGTTGACTCAAGCTGGTAAATGCTTCATTGATTTCACTATTACCAGTGTCAGCAGCGCTTTCTCTCTGAAAGTTATCATCTCGGTTTGGAAGAATGAGTAATGCATCGGAAAGTAACCGGTTTACATCTCCATCAATAAATGCTCCAGGATTTAATGCCACCAAACGTCTCATTACATCCTGCCACTGACCAGCTTCAGGATATTCCGATGTAAACTTCATGGCAATAGCGCTGATGGTTTCTCCGTTTGATACTTGGTGGGTATTTCTATCAGACTCTACTGAGCTGGAAGCATAGTAGAGAAAAGGAGGAGATTCATCAATAGTGTTTTTAGGCTCCTTAGTTATCTCTTCATGGTTGTTTACAGCAGCTTCGGTTTGAATCAGTTCAGGCTTTTCAATGTTTTCAGCTTTAACTTCCACATCAATTATTTCTTGAAGTATTAAAACTGCATCAGCGCGTAACATGGTAATATCGCCATTAATAAAGGCATCAGGATTCAGTGTCACCAACTGTGACATTACTGCTTGCCAGTCTGTAGTTTCTGGATAATCAGGCGCAATCTTTATTGCAATACTACTAATACTGTCGCCCGTAGCGACCTGATAAGTTTCACTTGTATGAGCAGTAACCAAAGACCCATTTATTTTAGCAGGTTGCTCATCACATACTTCAATAGATCTTGAGGCCACTTGTTCTATCTCATCAGGTACATCGTCCTGATGAGCTACTAACTCATGACTGTTAAATGCTTGTTGAACTGGTAGAAGAAGTGAAAAACCTGCCATTATTTTATTGATATCACCATCAATAAATGCACCTTTATTAAGCATAACCATCTGATCCATAATCTGTTTCCAATTATTTGCCTGAGGATAAGCCGGTAATAGGCTCAGAGCAATTTCGCTTAACGTATCCCCTTTAATCACTTGATGAACACAGCAAGGTTGTTCCAACCATGATGAATATTGGTCTTCAGCTTCAGAGAGTGGCTTAATGACTTCTGACTTTGAGATAGTTGATTGATCTTCTATTGTGATTTTATCAATTGTATTTGAGGATACAGACACATAATTAAGATGGGCATGAGTCGTGAGCTTTAATTTGGTTCCTGCCCGCAGATTATTAACATCTCCATCTATAAATGCATCAGGATTAAGTGCAATAAGCTTGTCCATTAACTCAGTCCAGCTTTCCTGCTCAGGATAATCCTGATAAAGTTTGATAGCGATCAAACTGATGGTTTCTCCTGTGGATACCAGATAGCTTTTTCTCTCACCAACGTCATCTGACTCTAACTCGTAAGCTGTAATTGTACTTGGCTGCAATATTTCTTCTGGCTTCTGCTCTTTGCTTAGGCCTGATCCATCTTTTTCAACTACTGCTAGAGATTGTTTTTCTTCTTCGACAACATGCGTGGCTAACGGCTCGTCTATAGACGCATTTGCACTAATTTTGGAAGAATAACCTTGTGTCAGTTGTTCTATTTTATTCGTTGACGTCTCAGAAGTTAACTTTTCAATAACCAGTTGAACTTCAGAAGTTACAGCCATGTCTGTATCTAAATAAGTTATTTTATGGCTACCTCCTCTGGCAGGAAGGTTAAGAACTGCACCAGATTTCAGTTGATTAATATCACCATCAACAAAAGTATCATGATTTATAGAAAACAGTTTCTCCATCAGTACCTGCCAGTTTGAAGTCTCCGGATATTCAGGTAACAGCTCCATGGCAATTTGGCTTAATGTTTTTCCTGCCATAACTTGATACTGAAGATCTGAAGCAATTTTTACTTCTTTCGCCTCTTCTCCGTATGTTGTGACAGAACTAGCAATAAACTCTGATGGGCGTGTGGTATTAGATTTGGCATTTTTAGCGTAACGCTGCTTTTCTTCTGGCTTATGATCGTAGTTCAATAAATTAAGGATGACATGACTATCTTTCTTATCGGATGTTAACTGAAAGTCATAGAGTCCATAGACTTTCTGCCTTCCAACGTACAGTTTAATAACCATCTGCAATTGCTCTGCAGTAATTTCACGAATTGAGCTAACCATTATAATTGGCTTTCCACCAGCATCGTTGGTAACTTTTAACCTGAGACTGCCAACCTGCTTATCGTATTCAATATCGTGCCGGTAAAAGTCAGTGATTGAGCCTAGCTTTACTTTTAGCTTTTTGTCTGCAAGCTCTGTTGGTATGGCATCAATCGCAATCGTTGCATTAAAGAAATGGTTACGATCAGTGTTCAGGGTCATGTATCCCAGTTCTGGGTTTGCAGATACGCTCACGATAACACAGCCTAAAAGTACTGTGCTTATCAGTTTTTTAAACATGGTTCTGATCTTTTCCAGTTAACTTCAATGTGGTAGTATGTGCTACTAACTGTTTATCGGTTCGGACATGATCAACTGTAGAAAAATTTGGGCATACTTTTTAAGAGGAATGGATAAGAGAAATGCAGCCTTATCAGATGGTAAGACTGTCTTTCACCACCCATATAAGGGCTATACCAACTTTAGGGGAATACCTAAACTTTGCATTGTAGTCCATTGTCTTTGGCTGTAGTGGCGTATCAAAAGAACCGTACCAATTGGATTTAATTGGTTTGATGTGCAGTTATATTTTTTAAAAAGTACCCTAAGGCTCTTTCTTAGCCTATGCCAGCCAAAAAAGTACTTAAATCACTCTTTTACCGTAATATGTATATGTACAAAAAGGCTTAAGCATATATAGCGCAAGTGATTATCTAGTCGAACAAACGTTATATTAGGTAACGAAAAAGAGACGGTTTTATGGTGATATAACGTCGTCAAATCAATAACTCCATAACACTGTCTCTTGTGGACTAATCCTACGGGAAGACCATTGATTATTCATTCTTATCACTATATTGTGATAATTTTGGCGCTACCATTCGGCTCCTTTAATCCACTCTACAATAAGAGCATGGCACCATATATAGCTATATCCAGACTGAAGAAAACTAAGTGTTGAGCCTTCTCCTCCAAAGGTTTTTGGATAAGCAGTCCAATGATGAGCTGCAGCAATCGTCGGTAACTGGTAGCTACTGAGAGCAGAGAAATTAAGTTTGGGGAAATACCTCATGAAACTGACCAGCTTGTTTGGTTCTGTCGTAGTTACAGGAAGCTGAAGAAATACAGCGTATTTACGCTGGATCATCAGTTAAACCGCAATACTGACCTGTACTCTAATGCATGAGGAAAAAAATTGTCACCTATGTAATTTATTGCTTTTATAATCGAACGATTAAGCGACATTGTTATAGTTGTCACGTTATGGTTGGGAACCGACAGGCTATGCAACTGGTAGCTAATATGGCTCAAGACTGTTGGCCTTTTTACGAACAGTGAAATGTTGGAATTTAGCAAACAGAAGACCTGCAATCCTCAGTTTTGACGGTAAGAGCTTTGGATGAGCCAAGAATGCTAGAGGGAAGAAACTAGGAGTAATGTGCAAAAGAGTCAGCATAAGTTGCGTACTAGGCTCTGTCAGTGAGAGAAGAAATATCGCAAACGAATGGCATATGTAGCCACCGTTTATCCGGTAAAACCCAATCCTCGGACGGAAGAATCTGTCATGTATGTGGATCAGAAGAGCGACAACGTTGTTAAATTCCGTCCTCCATACAAGAATAAGAAAGTGTCAGCCAATGTAGAAATATAGGCGTGAGCCATGATAAAAGAAGTTTTATAAGTAGCAATCAGGCGCGACTAGGAGCAGAAACGGCTATGAGGCATTGTTATTGATTGGCACCATCATCGGCGGAAACTGATTACCTAAATTATGAAAAAGAAGGTAGTTAAGGCAACCATCATCATGTACTTTATCCATGTACTTGAATATCTGTGGAAAGTTGGTCATGATTACACGATAATGGCAATAAGGATATTGAAAACTGAGTGGTAGAACGGTCCATAAATATACTCAGTGGAGAGTCTGACAAGGTGGTCATGGGAATCAGGCAAAGTGCTAGCAAGAAAGGTCTGATAAAACGTGAGACTATTTATAGGTGTGTGGACTATTTTTTTAAAAATCGTCCCAAGCTACGCTATGACAAGGCTATGTATGCTAGCTATCAGATTATGTAGGTTGCCTCCATGTGATTAATGACCGTATGGATCAACCGTGGCAAAGTGGAGTTTGCAAGTGGCAGAGGCTGTGTTGAAGCTATGCTACTGGATTCAAATGGAGATTAGCAGGTGTATTGTAACTTCCATAAGGAATGTGCCGTAGTAGCAAGGGAACAACGCTTAATGCCTTTTCGCTAGGTTTCCAGATTACAGGTCTCCTTCAGGGACTTTTTCTGTACCATTTTGGTCAGTGCTTTCTGGTCACTTAGTCTGTTATTATCATTCCAGAACATAACCCAACGTTGTTCAGCCTCTACGTAACAGGTAGGTACTTCATAGAGTAATAATAATCATGGCCTTCAACAGGCTGCAATGGCATCGAAGGCGCTTTTTTAACGACTCCTTTGCCTCTTTGATATTTATGGGAACCAGCGAGATAAACATCTGCTTTTGCTGATCGAGAGACTGAATAGTTTAGGCAACATACAGTTTCACATCTGCTGCCAGATAGCGATTATTAAAGGCCTCTTTGAAGCAGGTAAAGTGTTTTTTGATGATCTCATTAAATCAGGTTTTGTTGTGTATATTACAGTTGAGTGAAGGCACGAATAGAGTAATATCAGCCTGATTCTCTGTCATTAGCTGCAAGAACACTTGATTCAAGTCAGGACGGTGATTATGAGTATAGTACTGGCAGATATGGATGTAGGTTAAGTTGTCTATGGTTTCATCGCTGTTGTAATCACCATCCACATGCAGGCTGGTACCTTCTATATTCAATGCCATGCATGGCAGTTTCAGATGATTGATGACCTTGATGGTAAGGTTCAGATACAACTTGCTGACGTCAGCGTAACAGAAGTTATCAAGAGCCAGTATAATAGTTTTATTGTTTAAATGTTCTGGCTTAATGCCTATCCAACCAGACGATCAACAATCTTGTTTTTGAAAAATTCTTACCCATATGTAATGTTTGGCAAGTAAAACCAAGGCCATCAATAATCACTGCTACAATTGCTTGTACGATAGTGACATCATATGCATCATAGTCACTTGTTGTGCGTGCATCAATATATCCAACGGTAGTTAGAAACTCAAATGTTGGCTACATCCCTTGTATTTTAATGGTTTTAGCCATGGTTATGTTTTTTGAAAAGTGCCCCATGGCTCCTTGGAGCCTTTGCCAGCAAATAAAGTACTCAAATCACTATGTTTCTACAATATGGATATGTACAAAAGCTGAAGCCTGTGTAGCTCAAGGGATTATCTAGCTGAACTCATGTTATTTAGCTATCTTTAGTTCCCTGCATGTTGTGACAACCAAGCCATGGTGATCCGAACTCTTAATATGGTACTGGATGTCTGTGTTATGATTTTCCTGAATGTCTTTTACCGTTAGGGTAGTTGGTTTCAGGGAAATATCAATTTTGGTGGTGGAAATCAGGTAAGACGTTAGAATCATGGGAATTGAGAGGAAGAGGTGTAGGGATGAGAGCGAAGCAGCTTTCTTGTAAAAAAAAACTGCTTTGCGGAAGCTTAACCTTCTTTTTCGATTTTCTTGGTAATTAAGTACTGCTGGATTATCGACAATGTATTGTTAGTCACCCAATACAGCACCAGACCAGCAGGGAAGAACAGGAAGAAGAAGGTGAAGATCACTGGCATCATCTTCATAACTTTAGCTTGAACAGGGTCTGCTGGTGTTGGATTTAGCATTTGCTGAATAAACATTGAGGCACCCATGATAAGTGGCAGGATAAAGTATGGATCCATCTGAGAAAGATCGTTAATCCATCCTTGCCACGGAGCTTGGCGTAGCTCAACAGACTCCAACAGCGTCCAGTACAGTGCAATGAATACAGGCATCTGAACAAGAATTGGCAGACAGCCACCCATTGGATTGACCTTCTCCTTCTTGTACAGCTCCATCATCGCCTGAGACATTTTCTGACGATCATCACCAAACTGTTCTTTCATCTCCTGAAGCTTAGGTCCCAACTTGCGCATTTTAGCCATTGAACGGAAGCTAGTGGCATTCAGAGGATAGAATACCGCTTTAACCAATACAGTCAGAAGAATGATGGACCATCCCCAGTTTCCCACCAGAGAGTGAATCCACTTCAGGAGGGTAAACAGTGGTTGAGCCAGAAACCAGAGCATGCCGTAGTCAATCGTCAGCTCAAGACCGTCAGACAGAGCCTTCAAGTTTTCTTGGTTCTTGGGACCCACATAAAGAGTAGCTCCAGTCTCAATGGTCTCACCTATCTGTGCAACAATGGCATCATCATAGAAGCCAACAAAGTTGTAGCCATCTTTGCTCTGTTTGGTGTAATACTGATGTGCTTTTTGCTGATCAGGAACCCATGCACTCACAAAGTAGTGCTGCAGCATTGCGGCATAACCACCATGCACCCGTTCGGCAAATGGCTTATTTGCAAACTCATCGAAAGGCAGCTTGGCATAAGGTTCATCATTGGAACGAACGGCAGCCCCAAGATAAGTATCCATGGGCGCTTTTGAGTTTAGCTGACTTTGGTCTTCTGAGTTGTCACGCTTCAACTGAGCGTAGAACTGGTCACGCCAGACTTTTCCGCTGTTATTTACAATTTTGTAATCAATAGAAATATCGTAACTATCACGATAGAAAGTGAAGATTTTAGTAATGTCTACGCCATTATCGTTCTTATGGAGATCAACTGTCAGCTTGTTTTTACCATCATCAAGCGTATAGCTGGTTTTTTTTACACTGTAAATACCACGAAGGTTATTGCCATCTGGACCATCGCTTTTGGCCAGAGCGCTCTGTGCAGTGAATACACAAGTCACCTCACTTTTACAGTCAGGGCTATTGACTAGAAGCTGAAATGGAACTGATTGCTCACCATATTCAGGCAACCAAGTTGGGTATTGAGGCAGAGCAAGGCTGATGATATCGCCACCTGCCGGGTCAATCAGAGCATCAATAGTACTGGTTTTGACGCTTATTAACTGGGTAGAAAATTTAGTTACACCATCATTGATATAATGGATCGAGTTGCCGTCACTGATAGAAGGTATATCGGAACCAGCAAGGCTGCTGGAAACTGATTGAACAACTGATGTCAACTTCGGCGTATTTGGATAGTCTTCATTCCATTGCTGCAGTGTCAAAACACCAACTACAGCAATAGCGCCAATCAGGAGTGTTCTTTGGAAATCCATGAGTTCCTGGCCACACATTCAGGTGAATTAATATGATTGTCTGATTGTGTCCGATGATCACCAGAATCTTTTTCCGGTACTTGGTCAAATCCTCCTGGATGCCAAGGGTGGCACCTCAGTAGTCGGAGCAAGGTAAGCTTGCTACCAGTCAGAAAACCATGACGATTTAAGGCTTCCAGGCCGTAGGCAGAGCAAGATGGGTAAAAGCGACACTGACTGGGCATTAGAGGACTCAGCGTATAGCGATATATCTTGATTAACCAGATCATAAAGTTTCTGGTGATACTTGCTAATCTGGCCATATCAATGCCTTAGTACCATTGTAGCCATCCAATATTCTATAAAGTCTTGTGCTTATTTAAAGAGCCATCAATGGGCACAAGCCATTAGGCAGTAATAGTTGCTCAAAAGAGTCTGTTTATACTGTAAACTTTCTGAGCCTAGACGAACAGGATAGGAAAAAACACGCATAACTTCCCGTTGTATTGCTCTGGCATTTTCATTCAGGTTGGATATCAAGCTTGCCCAATTAGCTATGCCGACGCTTTCCATTCGTGCACTATTCGTTTCAACCTGTGCCACTGCTTATTGAGTAGTTGGTTAAGTTCACTGTCACTCAGATCATTGAAACCTTTACGGACCAAAAAAACAATATCCAAGTGACCTATTTCGTACTTTTGCAGACGAAAGGTTTCCCTGATATGGCGCTTAGCCCGGTTTCGGCCAACGGCAGAACGAATATTCTTCTTGGCAACCACCAAGCCCAGTCGTGCACGGCCAAGCTCATTGACTTTTGCCAGTATAAGAAGATGTCTGCTGGACACCTTGATATCCGTTGTATCAAATACCTGTTTAAAATCAGCCGAGGAGCGTAGCTGTGATTTACGGCTAAAAGATAAGCTCACACTGATAGCTATGATCAGGCTGACAGGCGCTTGCGTCCCTTAGCTCTACGCCGGTTGATAACCGCACGTCCGTTTTTGGTAGCCATGCGTGCACGAAACCCGTGGTTACGCTTGCACTTCAGGTTGCTTGGCTGGAAAGTTCTTTTCATTGAGGTTACTCGTGTTAACAAATTTACAAAAGACGAGCATTCTAAGTAATTGAAGAGTTAGCGTCAATTTGCATTTGTCAAGAAGCACGTCATTACCACTAGGTGTTACCATTACTTTACTTTCGCTTTTCACATATAAATGAGATAGGAGACTTTTGTTGCGGTTCTTTTGATACGGTAGTACAGACACTAAAATATAATGGCTCTCAATATATCCGGTAATGAAAAAGAGACGGTTTTATGATGAGATAACGTTGTCAAATCAATAACTACATAACACCGTCTATTGTGAACGAATCCTACGCCAGTACCCTAGATTATTCATTCTTCTCACCAACTGTGATCATTTGGACGCTATCATTAAGCACCTTGAATCAACAATCCAACAAGAGTATGGCACCATAGATAACTATATACGGACTGAAGGTAACGAAGTGTTGCGGCTTCTACTTCAAGAGTATCTGAATAAACAGTCCAATGATGAGCCGCTGCAATCGTCGGTAACGAGTAGCGACGGTAAGCAGAGGAATTACGTTAGAAAACATACCTCCAGACAACTGTCCAGCTTATTTGGTTCTGTCGTAGTCAGGCGAAGCAGTTACAGCCAGCATAAGCAATTAAGAGTGTTTCCGCTGGATGCTCAGTTAAACCTTAATACTGCCAAGTACTCTGATGGCATGAGGAAAAAATTGTCAGTGATGTAATGGATCGCTCTTATGAATGAACGATTAAACAACATCGTGAGAGTTGCCAAAGTATGGTTGGAAAAAGACAGGCTATGCAACTGTTAGCTGATATGGCTCAATACGTTGATGATTTTTACGAACAGAGCAAGTTGGTATTGGGCAAACAGAAGACCTGCAGGTCCTCCGTTTTGACGGTAATGGCTAGGTGATACACTAGGAATAGTTGAGGGAAGCAACCAAGAAGAACGCGCAAAAGAGTCAGCAGAAGCTGAAAACCCAGCTCAGTCCGGGAGAGAAGAAAGATCACAAACGAAAAGACACAGGTAGCCACCGTTTATATGGTAAAACCAAATCCTCGAACGACAGAATCGGTCATGGATATGGATCGGAATAGCGACAACGTTGTTGAATTCCGTCCTCACTCCAAGAATAAGAGATTGTGGGCCAGTGTAGGAAGAGAGGTAGAAGTAGTGATAGAAGAAATTTTCGAGGAAGCTCCCAAGCGAGATCAGGAGTAGAAACGGCAGTTGGTCATTGTTATGGGCACCATCATAGTTGGGAACTGATTACCGTAATTATGTAAAAGAAGGGAGTTAAGGCAACTTACATCATGAATTTTATCCATGTACTTTGATATCTGTGTAAAGCCGGTAACTGTTTACACTACAAGTGTGATGAGGCTATTGAAAGCTGGGTGACAGAACGATCCCTGAAGATACTCATAAGTTAGTCTAACAAGGTGGCTAGGGTAATCAGGCAAAGTGCGAGTAAGAGAGGTTTGACAAAACGTGAGGCCATTGATTAGTGTGCATACTATCTTCAAAAAACCGTCCTAGGTTCTGCTACGGCGAGGAGCTGGATGCTGGCTATTAGATTGCCAGTGGAATCATTGAGGGAGCTTACCTCCATTTGATTAATAACCGTATGGATCTATCTTTAGCAAACAGAAGACCTGCAGGTCCTCCGTTTTGACGGTAATGGTTAGGTGATACACTAGGAATGATTGAGGGAAGCAACCAAGAAGAACGCGCAAAAGAGTCAGTAGAAGCTGAAAACCCAGCTCAGTCCGGGAGAGAAGAAAGATCACAAACGAAAAGACACAGGTAGCCACCGTTTATATGGTAAAACCAAATCCTCGAACGACAGAATCGGTCATGGATATGGATCGGAATAGCGACAACGTTGTTGAATTCCGTCCTCACTCCAAGAATAAGAGATTGTGGGCCAGTGTAGGAAGAGAGGTAGAAGTAGTGATAGAAGAAACTTTCGAGGAAGCTCCCAAGCGAGATCAGGAGCAGAAATGGCAGTTGGTCATTGTTATGGGCACCATCATAATTGGGAACTGATTACCGTGATTATGTAAAAGAAGGGAGTTAAGGCAACCTGCATCATGGATTTTATCCATGTACGTGGATATCTGTGGAAAGCCGGTCACTGCTTACACGACAAGGTTGATAGCCTATTGAAAGCTGAGTGTCAGAATGGTCCCTGAATATACTCAGTGGAGAGTCTAACAAGGTGGCCAATGGAATCAGGAAAAGTGCGAGCAAGAGAGGTCTGACAAAACTGTAGGCTATTGATAAGTGTGCATACCATTTTCAAAAAAAACGTCCAAAGCTCTGTTATGACAAGGAGCTGTATGCTTACTATCAGATTGGCAGCGTGGTCATTGATAGAGCTTACCGCCATTTGATCAATGACCGTATAGATATAAACCTTGGCAAAGTGTAGTTTGTAATGGGCAGAGGTTGTGTTGAAGCTACGCTCACTGAATTAGAGTGTAGATTGGTAGGCGTATTAGAACTTCCATAAGGAATGCTATCGCCTTCATAATAATGGAGAACTAATGAATGTGGTATCGTAGCAAGGGAACCTCACCATATGCCATTCTTGGTCTGAGTCATTAAAAACATGTCTAGAAACTAAGTGGTAAAGTGTAGTTTGTTAGCTTCCAGAAATGGTGGCACAGGTCAATGATGTATGGCGGTGGCAGAGGTTGCACTGGTAAAGTTCATGTGGTTTTATGATGCAATACTATTGGCAATAACATAGAGGACATTCAAACCCATTTGGCCATAGGCATTTGAAAAACTAGTCCAAGCATTGTTGTTCCTAGCCAAATTGCTGAAAGAACTTCACAAGGCTCACCCCTTTAATGGAACTTGATTTTGCTCTTGTCTATGACTCACCTAGTACTTCTAGGGAAACCGGTGTTGTAAGTTTACGGCGATAATTATGCTTAGGTAAGGCTGTAACAGGTTTAACTTTACTGTTTCCTGATGGCATGATTGATTGCCTGTGCACGACAGCCCAGAAAGCCACATATTGATGTTTTAGTATTAACATAAGGTGTACCAATGGCTTTATTAGCGTCGAACTTAGGTTATTTAAGTATTTGAATTTTAAATATTTTGTTTTTAATTTTATGTTTTTATGCTTCGCAGGCAAATGTGGATAACTTTTCCCAAAAAGGATACAATTTCTTTATGTCTATCCATCCTTAATTTGTACCTGAAGGTCTTCAGCAGGCTGTCTGACCGGCTTCAGTGATATCCGTATCAGGAGAGTGCCTGTGCCCATAGAGCTATGGCAAAAATGTATTGATATCTTGCAGGATGAACTGTCTACACAGCAGTTCAATACGTGGATTCGCCCTTTGAAAGTCATGGGGGATGAGCTAGATCTGTGTTTACTGGCTCCAAACCGGTTTGTTGCTGATTGGGTTAAAGAGAAGTTTCTATCAAGAATTGAAGAGATTATGGATGAGCTTTCTGATGGTGAAGCACCAGCGGTGGCGCTGGCGGTATCCAATCGTCGCCCTCCTTCGCTCAGCAAGCGTTCCTCCATACCAAGAGAGGTTCATCCTGTTGCAACCGTATTAGCTGCTGAGAATCCTGTAGAAAACCAACTTAAGAAGTCACCCATTGGGCTTTCTGTGGTTACCAATGAACTGGTTGCATCCTTACCAATTGCTCATGGCAATACATCTGATCCTGAACTTATTTCAGTTCAGGCCGGATCAGATAAGGTGGCTATTAATAAAGAGCTTTCCATAGTTGCTGAAGATCTGCCCCAGATTAAGGTAAACCCTTTAAAAGAGCAGATAAGTGAACCATCAGAAGAACTCGTAGTTCCAGCTCGACAGGTTGAAGTTGAAGGGTCCATCAAGCATCATAGCTCTTTAAATAACGGGTTTACCTTTGATACTTTTGTTGAGGGTAAATCTAACCAGCTGGCTCTGGCTGCGTCACGTCAGGTTGCGGAAAATCCAGGAGCTTCTTATAACCCTTTGTTTTTATACGGTGGTGTTGGTTTGGGTAAAACCCACTTGATGCATGCCGTTGGTAACTCCCTTGTTAAGCAGAATCGTAATGCTAGAGTTGTTTATTTGCACTCTGAGCGCTTTGTGGCTGATATGGTAAAGGCACTGCAATTGAATGCCATTAACGATTTTAAAAAGTATTACCGTTCTGTTGATGCACTATTGATTGATGATATTCAATTCTTTGCCGGTAAAGAACGCTCTCAGGAAGAGTTTTTCCATACCTTTAATGCACTTCTTGAGGGTGGACAGCAGATGATTCTTACCTGTGACCGTTATCCAAAAGAGATCAGCGGGGTTGAAGAGCGTTTAAAGTCCCGCTTTGGCTGGGGGTTAACTGTTGCGGTTGAACCACCTGAGCTGGAAACCCGTGTTGCCATCCTGATGAAAAAAGCAGAGCAGCAGAAGGTAGAGCTTCCTCATGAAGCCGCTTTCTTTATTGCACAAAAAATTAGATCCAATGTTCGTGAGCTTGAAGGGGCTTTGAAACGGGTTATTGCTAGTGCTCACTTTATGGGACGGCGCATAGATATTGATCTGATTCGTGAGTCACTGAAAGACCTGTTGGCTTTACAGGACAAACAAGTCAGTATAGATAATATACAAAGGACGGTAGCTGAGTATTACAAAATCAAGGTAGCTGATATTCTTTCAAAGCGCCGAAGTCGTTCTGTGGCAAGGCCTAGGCAGGTTGCCATGGCTCTATCCAAAGAGTTGACCAGTCATAGTTTGCCTGAGATTGGAGATGCTTATGGTGGACGTGACCATACGACTGTACTTCATGCCTGCCGGAAGGTGAAAGAGCTGGTTGAAGTGGATAACGACATCAAAAGCGATTATAAAAATCTACTTAGATCACTTACCAGTTAACATCTTATTTATTCTTATTTTTCAAAAAGGTGAGAGCCTTTAAGTTAGCCAAGAGAAAGGAAAGCGATGAAATTTACCATTAATCGGGAAGCATTGCTTAAGCCACTTCAGCTGGTTGCCGGTGTGGTTGAGCGCAGACAGACTCTGCCGGTATTGTCTAATGTGTTGATGGTAGTCGATGGTGATCAGCTCTCTTTAACTGGTACAGACCTAGAAGTAGAGTTGGTTGGCCGTGTTGCCCTTGGAGATGTTTCAGAAGGCGGTGAGATTACAGTGCCAGCAAGAAAACTTATGAATATCTGTAAGTCTTTGCCAGAAAACACTACGATTGGAATCTATCAGGATGATCAGAAAGTAAAGCTGAAGGCAGGCAGATCCAAGTTTACGCTTTCCACTCTACCGGCGAATGAGTTCCCCAGCATAGAAGAAGAGGTTGGTTCTGTATCATTCACTATTAGACAGTCAAGGCTTCGGCGTTTGATTGATCGTACTGGCTTTGCTATGGCTCAGCAGGATGTTCGTTACTACCTGAATGGAATGTTACTTGAGGTCAGTCAGAACTGCCTTCGTGCGGTGGCTACTGATGGTCATCGTCTTGCTATGTGTAGTGTTGACGAGGACATCAACCAGCAGGAAAAACATCAGGTGATTGTGCCGCGCAAAGGTATGCTTGAGATGGCACGCCTGCTGACAGAAGGTGAAGAAAGAGTTCATATAACCCTTGGAGCTAATCACATTAGAGCAAAAACTGGTGACTTTATGTTCACCTCGAAATTGGTAGATGGCAAGTTTCCTGACTATGATAGGGTTATTCCAAAAGGAGGAACTAATATTATTGTTGGAGATAGACAGGAACTTCGTCAGGCTTTTCAGCGCGCTTCCATTCTTTCTAATGAGAAATATCGTGGTATACGTCTAATACTGTCTGATGTCCAGCTAAAGGTGATTGCCAATAACCACGAGCAGGAAGAGGCTGAGGAAGACTTGAATCTGTCCTATCATGGTGATTCATTGGAAATCGGCTTTAACGTTAGCTACTTGTTGGATGTGCTTTCCGTACTGTCCGGTGAATTAGTAAAAATGACGCTTTCAGATCCCAACAGCAGTGCGCTCATGGAGGAGTATGAGTCTGGTGACTCCACATATGTTGTTATGCCCATGAGGTTGTAACAGCCTATCGACAGAATAAGTCAGTGACTGGTATTTGTTTAACCCATGTAACTTGCCTGATCTAGGCCGGTTTTTTTCGT
Source organism: Borostomias antarcticus (assembly GCF_949987555.1). NCBI lineage: Eukaryota > Metazoa > Chordata > Actinopteri > Stomiiformes > Stomiidae > Borostomias > Borostomias antarcticus. The sequence goes on from NW_028175663.1 coordinate 418,989, forward strand.
AGCTTTATCATAAGACTCTGGAATAAACAGAATATGATCCAGCTGTTAACTAGTATTGATAGCAGAGATTTTGTCTCTGCCACTTTTAAACCTGCCCCTTCTATGAAGGTGCTTTTGGTGCGGCTCTTTTGATACGATAATGTAGCCGCTAAAACATCATGTTTTTCAGTATACACGGTAACGAAAAAGAGACAGGTTTATGGTGATATAATGTGGTCAAACCAATAACTACATAACTTCATCTCTTGTTAAAGCATCATGCGCCAGTACCTTCGATTATTCATTTTTCTCTCCAGCTCGTGATCATTTGGATGCTATCATTCAGCACCTTAAATCAACTCTCCAACAAGAGTATGGCAGCATAGAGAGCTATATCTAGACTGTAGGCAACGAAGTGTTGTAGCTTCTTATATAATTGTATCTGGATAATCAGGTTAATGATGAGCTGCAGCAATAATTGGTAACTGATAGCGATCGTGAGCAGAGAAATCACGACAGGAAAATACCTTTAGACAACTGACCTGCTTGTTTGGTTATGTCGTAGCTGAAGCAATCAAGAGTGTTTCAGCTGTATGCTCAGTTAAACCATAACTGACAAGTACTATGATGGAATTAGAGGGAAAATTGTCATATATGTGATGGACTGATCTTATGATAGAATGATTAAACAACATCGTGAGAGTTTCCACTGTATGGTTGGAAAATGACATGCAATGCAATTGGTATCGGATAAGGCTCAAGACTTTGTGGCTTTTTACGAACAGCTTAAGGTTGTGATTAAGCAAACAAAAGACCTGCAGATCCTCAGTTTGGATGGTAATGGCCTAGCGATGTCCTAGAATGGTTGTGGGAAACAAACACGGTAGAATGCGCAAAAGAATCAGCATAAGTTGCAAACCAAACTCAGTCTTGGAGAAAAGAAAGATCACAGAGGAATAGCACTGGTAGGTACCGTTTATACGGTAAAACCCAATCATAGAACGGCGTAATCGGTCATAGATATGGATCGGAATGGTGACGGAGTTCTTAAATTACGTCCTTCATCCAGTAATAAAAGAGTGATGGCCAGTGTAGAAAGAGAGCCATAAGCCGTGATATAAGAAGCTTTCTAGTAGGCGTTTAGGCGAGACCATGAACAGAAATGGTAGTAGGTCATGGTTATTGATGGACACCAGCGCCAGCGTAAACTGATTGGCTAGATTATAAGAAAGAATGTAGTTAAGAAAATCGTCATAATGCACTTTGTCGGGGTATTTGAATATCTGTGGAAAGTTTGATCACTGCTACCCTACCTGACAATAGGTATTAGGATATTTAAAGTTGGGTGGCAGAACTGTCCATGGAGATAGTCATGAAAAGTCTGACAAGGTGGCTCTGTGGATCAGGTAAAGTGTGAGCAAAAGAGGTCTGACAAAACGTGAGGCCATTGATCAGTGTGCAGACTATCTTTAAAAAAACGCCCATGGATCTGATATTGGTGCTGTTCTTTTGATACGACAATGTAGCCGCTAAAGCATCATGGTTTTCAATATATAAGATAACGAAAAAGAGACGGGTTTATTATGATATAACGGTGTCAAACCATTACATGACCCCCCGTAGCTTGTGAACGCACCATGCGCTAATATCCTCGGTTATTCATTTTTCTCACCAGCTAGTAATCATTTTTATGCTATCGTTCAGTACCTTAAGTATTGAATATCTGTGGAAAGCCGGTTACTGCTTACGAGACAACGGTTTGTGGTTATTTAAAGTTTGGTGGCAGAATGGTCCCTAGAGATACTCATGGGAGAGCCTGACGAAAGATTGCCATTGGAGTCCGGTAGAGTGCGAATAAGAGAGGTTATCCAAAACTGTAGGTTATTGGTAAGTGTGCAGACTATCTTCAAAAAAACCGTCCAAGTCTCACTATTATAATGGTTGTATGCTAGCTATCAGATTCCCAGTGTAGTCATTGATGGAGCTTGCCTCCATTAGATAAATGACCGTATGGATCTAGCTGTGGCAAAGTGGAGTTTGTAAGGGCAGAGGCTGTGTTGAAGCTACGCTAGCTGGATTTAAGTGGAGATTGGCAGGAATATTGGAACTTACATAAGGAATTATCTCTCCTTAATAATCATTTATAACTAATGAAATTGGTGTTGTAGCAAGGGAAACAACCATAGAACCCATATGCTACGGCAAGGTGCATATGATGCTGGCAATCAGATTGCCTGCGTAGTCATTGATGTATCAGCTTGCTGCTATTTGATCAATGACCATATAAATATAACCGTGGTAAAGTGGCGGTTGCAAGTGCAAGATGCTGTGTTGAAGCTACGCTCACTGGATTTAAGTAGAGATTGGCAGGAATATTGGAACTCCTATAAGTTATGCTCTCTAGCCTTCATAATCATGGATAACTAACTAACTAACTAACTAACTAACTAACTAACTAACTAACTAACTAACTAACTAACTAACTAACTAACTAACTAACTAACTAACTAACTAACTAACTAACTAACTAACTAACTAACTAACTAACTAACTAACTAACTAACTAACTAACTAACTAACTAACTAACTAACTAACTAACTAACTAACTAACTAACTAACTAACTAACTAATGAATGAATGAATGTGGCGTCGTAGTTAGGTAACTACACCAATGTGCTTTATTGGTTCAATGGTAGTGGTAAAACACAGTGTGCTTGAGGCTATACATATTCTTGGTATATCTTGTCCATTTCTAACATTCAACATCAAACCAGTGATCAATCGTGATTCTTATATGCACTGTCTTTGGTCATTTATGAGTAGACTATGGCTCAGTTCAAATTGTGATCTACCGTAATCTACGAGATGAATTTATGTATATACTGGTTTCAGGTGAGAACATTAAATCAACGTCTTAGTTAGCAAGGTTGCTTACCGTTACTGGTGATTAATCATGATACATTACTACTTATGGAATGCTCTTCAAAGATTAGAAGGAATTTTATCTATTGTGTAGTGTTTCACGTGGAACATCATTATTTTTTCACATATGGAAGCTAATGTAGAATGTGCTTAAACAGCGGAACAAGATATGCTGCGACATGGTAGAATAAACAGTTCGTAATTAACTTTGTGGAATATTTAATTTAAAAAAATGATAATGCGACAGACTTATTGCTAAGCTAGTTACATTCAGCGACTGATCCCAGTCTTTAATTAGCTGTTATCTTAATTGACTAATCTGAAAATATTATTATCAAATATTACCGAGATTGTGATTAAGGAAGGTCTCTACATAGAATGCTGACGACTAAATGATGGTGGCTCGAAGATGTGCAGTCTGGTTGGTAATTTAGGTCATAAAAAAGCTAATTTAATGATTATAATTGGTTAGGTAACGTAAGTTAGACTCTTAAATTTTAGCTACAGCATTTGATTTTAACGTCTCTAGTCTTAGTGATGTTTTTAAAAAGTGCCAAATAGCACTTCTGGCCTTTGCTAGCAAATAAAGTACTCAAATCACTCTATTCCTGTAACAGGGATATGTACAAAAAGGCTTAAGCGATATGCAGTGCAATGGATTATCTCGTCTAGCTTACGTTAAAGTAAGTTCTTTCGATGTTCTTTCATGATAACAGTTAAAATTGGCGATTCTGTGCACTGAAACTAGGCTTATGTGGTTTTTATATAAAGAGTCAAGTAGCAATAAGTGTATCTTTCTGGTTAATGACCTACCATCATAACTTGATATTTCACACAGGTGGGCATTATGTCATCTGGATTAAAAAATCAGCTACTAGGCCACTTCATCACTTGTGTTTATAAAGAAGGCATATGAACACATTTTCGGCTTGCTAAAACAGTAATAAAATTGTTTCACGTGGAACATAAGAAAATTACACTAAATGATAACATGGTCAGCAGAGTATTCGCATGGCTGAGTATTTGGAGATATGGCATGAGTGAACAAAACTACGACGCATCCAATATTAAGGTCCTTAAGGGGCTTGATGCTGTCCGTAAGCGTCCAAGTATGTACATTGGTGCTACTGATGATGGTACCGGTCTGCACCATATGGTATTTGAGGTGGTTGATAACTCCATTGATGAGGCTTTAGCTGGTTACTGTAACAAGATCTCTGTCATTATTCACCATGACGAGTCTATTACCGTTAAGGATAATGGCCGTGGTATTCCAGTTGACCTTCATGAGGAAGAAGGGGTATCTGCTGCAGAAGTTATCATGACTTTGCTTCATGCAGGCGGTAAATTCGATGATAATACATATAAAGTATCAGGTGGTCTTCACGGTGTAGGTGTATCTGTTGTCAATGCTCTTTCAAGTAGGTTAAAGCTAACTATCCGCAGGCATGGGAAAGTTCATCAGCAAATATATCGTCATGGTGTACCTGAGGAACCATTAAAAGTCATTGGTGAAACTGACAGCACCGGAACAGAGCTCCATTTCATTCCATCGAAAGATACCTTCTCTAATATACTGTTTAGCTATGACATTTTGACAAAGAGACTGCGTGAGCTTTCTTTCCTTAATTCTGGTGTTTATATCCATCTTACTGATGAGAGAACCGGTAAGGCTGATGATTTTAAGTACGATGGTGGTCTAAAAGCATTTATTAAACACCTAAATCATAATAAAACAACCATAAATAAAGTCTTTTATTTCGATATAACACGTGAAGATGGGATTGGTGTGGAAGTGGCTATGCAGTGGAATGATAGCTTTCAGGAAGGTGTATTCTGCTTCACCAATAATATTCCACAGCGTGATGGAGGAACTCACTTGGTCGGTTTTCGTGCTGCCCTGACGCGTAGTATGAACGGTTATATTGAACGTGAAGGTTTCCAGAAAAATGCAAAAGTAGCTACTTCTGGCGATGATGCTCGTGAAGGTTTGACAGCTATCATATCGGTAAAAGTACCTGATCCAAAATTCTCTTCTCAGACTAAAGACAAGTTGGTCTCTTCAGAAGTGAAAACGGCTGTAGAACAGGAACTTGGTAAATTTCTTACTGATTACTTGGTTGAGAACCCTCAGGAAGCTAAGGCTGTTGTTGGTAAGATGTTGGATGCTGCAAGAGCACGTGAAGCGGCTCGTAAGGCTCGTGAAATGACTCGCCGTAAAGGGGTTCTTGATATATCAGGGCTACCTGGAAAACTAGCTGATTGTCAGGAAAAAGATCCAGCTCTTTCTGAACTATACATTGTGGAGGGTGACTCTGCTGGTGGATCAGCTAAACAGGGTCGTAACCGTAAAACTCAGGCGATCCTGCCGCTTAAGGGTAAAATACTGAACGTTGAGAAAGCTCGTTTTGACAGGATGATTTCCTCTCAGGAAGTAGGAACCCTTATAACTGCATTGGGTTGTGGTATTGGTCGTACAGAGTTCAATATTGAAAAGCTACGCTACCATAATATCATTATCATGACGGATGCTGATGTGGATGGATCTCACATTCGTACGCTTCTGCTGACGTTCTTCTTCCGTCAGATGCCTGAGCTGATTGAGAATGGCTACATATATATTGCTCAGCCACCACTGTATAAGGTTAAACGTGGCAAACATGAGCAGTATCTAAAGGATGATGGTGCACTGGATGGTTATCTAACTCAATCTGCACTGGAAAATGCCAGTCTGCATGTCAATGGAAATGCCCCGGGGATTGCTGATCAGCCGCTTGAATACCTAGTGAAAGAGTTCAGAGAAGTCCACAATATTGCCAATAAGCTGTCCCGTATTTACCCAGTAGCTGTTCTTCGTGAAATGATTTACATGCCTGCAGTTACAGTTGAGAGTTTAGCTGACAATAGCAAAATGGAGTCATGGGTTGCTAAACTAAGTGATCGAATTAAGAACTTGAAAGTGGCAGGTAGCACCATGATGTTCTCTGTTGAAGAAGATAAGGAACTCAATGTCTGGCTGCCTAAAGTTACTATTATTGCGCATGGTGTTTATAGTCACTATAGTTGGAATGCTGACTTCTTTTCATCTGTAAATTATGGAAAAATTGTTTCTCTAGGGAATCAGTTGCAAGGTCTTATTGAAGATGGGGCCTTTGTTCATAAAGGTGAGCGAAAGCGTGACGTTTCTTCCTTTGAAGAAGCCCTTGAATGGTTGATGACTGAGTCAACCAAGCGTCACTATATTCAGCGTTATAAGGGACTTGGTGAGATGAATCCTGATCAGTTGTGGGAAACAACGATGGATCCTGATGTACGAAGAATGCTCAAGGTAACCATTGAAGATGCCATTGCTGCAGACCAGATATTCAATACTCTGATGGGAGATCATGTAGAGCCACGCAGGGCGTTTATTGAAAGTAATGCGCTCAATGTAGCGAACTTGGATATTTAATCAAGTTAAGATAATGTGCAGGTTAAATTACGGCACTTTTGTGCTCTTCTTTTTTTGCTTTTCAGGTGTACTAGCCATGTCTTCAGAATTTAAAGCAATTATTCGACAGGAGTTGGAAGAAGCGGCTGTAGTGCTAAACAGATTCATTGATGATGACGCTAATCTTGAGGCTATTGATCTTGCTGCTCAGATTTTATCAGCTAGTTTTAAAGCAGGCGGTAAGGTACTTGCCTGTGGCAATGGTGGCTCTCACTGCGATGCCATGCATTTTGCTGAGGAGTTAACCGGCCGCTTTCGTGAGAACCGTCCAGGCTATGCTGCCATTGCTATTTCAGACCCAAGCCATATTTCCTGCGTATCCAATGATTTTGGTTATGAATATGTATTTTCTAGATATGTTGAAGCGGTTGGCAAAGAAGGTGATGTTCTGCTTGGGATTAGTACTAGTGGTAATTCTAGGAATATCATTAAAGCTGTAGAGTCTGCCATAGCTAAAGGTATGAAAGTTATTTTGCTCTCTGGCAAGGATGGAGGAAAAATGGCTGGAACGGCTGATGTTGAAGTTAGAGTACCTCACTTCGGTTATGCTGACCGTATTCAGGAGGTTCATATTAAAGCTATCCATATAATGATTCAGCTAATTGAAAAATATACCTGATTACTATTTAACCTAAGCATTATTATCGTCTAAACGTGCTCCACTGGGTTTCCTTGCAGTAGGAGGTACATTATTGCCAATACCAAAACTAAGTTTCAGTAAGGCACTCATCCTGTGGAGTTCTTTCAGCAGTATAGCTAGGAACAACAATGGCGTGACCAGTCTTTCAAATGGTAGTGACCGAATTGATTTTGGTGTGGTTTCCCTTGCTACGACGCCCAATTAATTAGTTCTGCATGAATGACGAAGGTGAGATAATTCCTTATGAAAGTTCCAATACGCCTGCCAATCTCCACTTGAATCTAGCGAGCGTAGCTTCGTCACATCCTCTGCTATGCAATCTCCACTTTGTCAAGGTAAAGATCCCTAAGGTAATTAATAAAATAGTGGCAAGCTCCTTCAATTACTTCACTGGCAATCGGATAGCTAAGGTATCTAGCTCCTTGTAGCAGCAGAGCTTTGAACGGTTTTTTTAAGATAGTCTGGACACTTATCAATGGCCTCCAGGTTTGTCAGACCTCTCTGCTCTCACTTTTCCTGATTCCTTTGGCTGCCTTGTCATACTATCCACTGAGTATCTGCATGGACCTGTTCTGCCACTGAACTTCAAGTAGCCTTATCACCATTGTTGCGTAAGCAGTGATCTGGCTCCCACTGATATTCAAGTACATGGATAAAGTCAATTAATGATGGTTTCCTTAACTCCCTTCTTTTTCATAATCACGGTAATCAGTTTCCGCTGATGATGGTGCCAGTCAATAACAATGACCAACTGCCGTTTCTGCTCAGGATCTCGCTTGAGCGCTCCTAGAAAGCTTCTTTTATTACGGTTTACTCCTCTATTTATACACTGGGCCACACTCTCTTATTCTTGTCTGGAGGACGTAATTTCACAATTTCGTTGCTCTTATGATCCATATCCATGACAGATTATGGCGTTCGATGATTTGGTTTTATCACATAAACAGTGGCTACTTGTGTGCCCTTCGTTTGCGATCTTTCTTCCCTCCTAGAATGAGCCTAGTTTGTAGCTTCTGATGACTCTTTTACGCGTTCTTTCGTGTTGTTTACCTCAACTATTATTGGCTGTATGACTAAGCCATTACCGTCAAAACTGAGTGATCTGCAGGTCTTCTGTTTGCTCAATCATAATTTTGAGCTGTTCGTAAAAAGCCTAAAAAGTCTTGAGCCATATTAGCTACCAGTTGCATAGACGGTTGTTTTCCAGCCATTCCATGGAAACTATTCAATGTCGTTTAGTCGCTCTATCATAAGAGTTATCCAGCTCATAGCTAACAATTTTTTCTCTCATGCCATGAGAGTACTTGTTAGTACTTAGGTTTAACTGAGCATTCAGTGTAAACACGCTGGATTGCTTCCGCTGGCTGTAACTACGACAGAACCAAACAAGCTTGGTCAGTTGGCTGAAGGTATTTTTTCTGACGTAATTTCTATGCTTACCGTTACCGACGATTGCTGCGGCTCATCATTGTCTTGCTTATCTAGATACCATTGGATGAGAAGGCGAAACATTTCGTCCTTCAGTCTGGGTATAGCTCTCTATGGTGCCATGCTCTTGTTGGATAGAGTGGATTTAAGGTGTTAAATGATAACGTCCAAATGATCACGAGTGGTGAGAAGAATGAATAATCTATGGTATTGGAGCAGGATGCGTTCACAAGAGACGGTGTTATGTAGTTAACGTGAGTTCGATTGTGAAAGACAGGTGAGCCATAGCTACTTAGCGATCTTTCGGATACCAAACTTATAGATAACTAATTTTAGGCTCCAGTTTCTATTGCCAGTGTATTATGTGATGGGATGATTTATGCATGCATGTTAATAACAATGGCATAAACAACTAATTTGTCATTCAAAAAAAGCTACAGTAATATCAGGGCTATCGTTTAGTGGAATAATGACCATCATCATCTATTTCCAGGAGAGTACCTTTCGCAATTTCGAGCACTATTATTAGCTACTGATCACACAATATAATCAGACTATTTTACGAACATGGTGTCTTGCAATCGCTTTGTATAACTCATGAAACAGGCTTGATACCACTGACGGTTTATTTAAAGTCTCAATGCATTGTGCAGCCTACGGTATGCCATTCATTAATTATATGTAAATCTTCGTTTGTGAGAACTATAGGATAAACATCCTCAAGGTCTTCAGTGAAGAGGGTAAACGTGGGAAAACGTCTACAGGGTGGAAGTTTGGTTTTAAGTTGCACTTTACATTAACCATTTTTGAGAAATTATATCATTTTGCCTGACAACAGGTTAACACGCTATGAGCGTAAACCAGTACCAGATCTCATCGAAGAGTTAACTTGTTTAATTTATGGAGATAATGGTTATGTTTCTGAGGAGTTGGTAGCTAGTTGCAGGATAAATTGCTTAACTTGGTAACTAAAGTAAGGGAAATTTTTAAGCAAAAAGATCTGAAGGCCTTTGATAAATTGATGTCAAGGAAACTGGCAGTAATAGAAAGCGTAAATGATCAGTTGAAGAATACTTCGCAGATCGGAACATACTAGACACCGTTCACCATTTAACTTTGCTGTAAGCTTGGTGGTAGGATGTAGCCTACGTACGGGAGCCAAGAAAGCCACATATTGATGTTAAGGTACTAACAGAAGGTGTACCAATGGCGTTCCGAACATCGAACTAACGGTAGTTACCGTGAGTTCGATGAGATAATCCATTGAGCTACATATGCTAAGCATTTTTGTGCATATATATGTTATATAAAAATAGTGTTTTTAGTACTTTATTGGCTGGCATAGGTTCATAAGGAGCCATTTGGCACTTTTAAAAAAACATCACTATGCCTAAAGCCATTAAAATCCAGCATGTAACCAAAATTTAAGCGTCTAACGGACGTAGTTGTTGGTTTGACGACGTTATATCATCATAAAACCATCTATTTTTCGTTACCTTATATATCTAAAACCATTATGTTTTAGCGGCTGCATTGTAGTATCAAAAGAACTACACAAGTTGCCTTAACTCCATTTTTTTCATAATCACGGTAATCAGTTTCCGCTGATGATGGTGCCCATCAATAACAATGACCAACTGCCGTTTCTGCTCATAATCTAGCCTGAGCGCTTCCTCGAAAGCTTCCACTTTTCTTTCCATATTGCAAACACTATCTTATTCCTATCTTGAGGAATGAATTTAACAACGTTGTTGCTCTTCCGATCAATATCCAAGATCGATTATGCCGTTCGATGATTATGTCTTACCGTATAAATGGTGTCTACCTGTGGCATTCATTTACGATCTTTTTTCTCTCCATGATTGAGATTGGTTTGCAGCTTCTACTCACTCTTTTGCACGTTCTTCCTAGTTGCTCCACACAACCATTACTAGCGCATAACCAAACCATTACCATCAAAACAGAGGATCTGTAGGTCTTCTGTTTGCTCAATCCTAACCTTTAGCTGTTCGTAAAAGTTTCAAAGTTCTGAGGCGTATCTGCTACCAGGTGCATAGCCTGTCGTTTTCCAACTATACTCGGGCAACTCTAACAATGGTGTTTAAACGTTCGATCATAAGAGCGATCAGAGATATCACTTACAATTTTTCCTCATGCCATTAGGAGTACTTCTCAGTATGGATGTTTAACTGAGCATCCAGCGGAAACACGCTGGATTGCTTACGCTGGCTGTAACTACGACAGGACCAAACAAGTTGGTCAGTTGTATAGGTATGTTTCCTAACGTGATTGCTCTGTTCACCGGCGCTACCAGTTACCTACGATTGCTGAGGTTCATCATTGGCCTGTTTATTTAGATACCATTGGAGGAGAAGGCACAACACTTCGTTGCCTTCAGTCTGAATATAGCTATCTATGGTGCCATGCCCTTGTTGGATAGCGGATTCAAGGTGCTGAATGATAGCGTCCAAATGATCACTGGCTGGTGAGAAGAATAAATAATTGATGGTATTGGCGTAGGATTGTGTTCACAATAAGACGGTGTTATGTAGTCATTGGTTTGACGAAGTTATATCACCATAAACCGTCTCTTTTTCGTTACCTGATATATCGAAAACCATGATGTATTAGCGGCTGCATTGGTGTATCAAAAGAACCACCAAAAATTGGTTTGAATATCTTCTGTGTTGTTTCTTATTATTGCACCATAAAAACCGTTAGCTCCACCAGTGCAACCTCTGCCGTCACCAGACATCAGTGACCTGTGGCACCATTCTTAAAGCTAGCAAATTGCCATTTACTATTTGGCTTCAAGGCATGTTTTTAATGACTCAGACCAATAATGGCATATCGGCCTTGAAGTTCTTGAGACAGCTTGTAATCTCTTATAATGCTGCTTGGCGCCTGAAGCACAAGCTTATGCAGGTAATGAAAAAAAGGGATGACAGTCGTCCACTGCTTGGACATGTGCAGATGGATGATTGCTGCTTTGTTGTCAGTGATGGTGTGGGTGCATCCACAGGAATATCAGACGCCGGATACCAATATACAGCAGTGGTGACAGGAGGTGGTCACGAAGCTATGGCTAATGAGTTGTTTTCTTTGGTCAACACAATGATTGTTGATGTCAAAAAATCTCTGAAAGGCAGTTACTACAATATGGGTGTGGGTTCCCTTTGCTACGATGCCACATTCATTAGTTGTCCATTATTACGAAGGTGAGAGCATCATTATTGAAATGCTAATACGCTTGTCAATCTCCACTTGAATCCAGTGAGCGTAGTTTCAATACAGCCTATGCCTCTTGCAAACTCTACTTTGCTACGGTGATTGATTAAATGGCGGCAAACTCCATCAATTACTACACTGGCAATTGGATAGTCAGCATCAAAGGCTTTTCGTAGCAGATCATGGGACGGTTTTTTTGAAGATAGCCTGCACACGTATCAATGGGCTATAGTTTTGTCAGGACCCCACTTGCTCGCATTTGGTTGGATTCCATGTGCCACCTTGTCAGACTCTCCCATGAGTACCTTTATGGGCCGTTTTGCCACACAGCTTTCAATAGTCTCATACCTCTTGTAGGGTAAGCAGTGACTGGCTTTTCACAGAGATTCAAGTACATGAATAAAGTCCATAATGATGGTTGCTTTAACTCTCTTATTTTTCATAATCTAGGAAATCAGTTTTCGCTGATGAAGGTGCCAATCAAGAACAATGCTACTATATGTTTCTGCTCCGGATCTATCCTGAGCGCTTGCTAGAAAGATTCTTCTATCACGGCTTACGTCTCTCTTTCTACACTGGCCCACATTCTCTTATTCCTGACTGGAGGACGGAATTTAACAATGTTGTCGCTCTTACGATACATATCCATAACCGATTCTGCCGTTCGATGATTGGGGTTTACCGTATATAGGTGGCTACTTGTGCCATTCGTTTGCGATATTTCTTCTCTTTTTGCCTGAGTTTGGTTTGTAGTTTCTGCTGGCTATTTTGCGAGTTTTCGTGTTGCTTCCCTCAATCATTCCTAGCACATCACTAGGTACTTACCGTCAAAACTGAGGATCTGCAGGACTTTTGTTTGCTCAATCACAACTTTATGCTGTTTGTAAAAAGCCCCAAAGTCTTTAGCCGTATCCGCTACAGTTGCATAGGTTGTCGTTTCCCAACCATAGTTGAGCAATTCTCACAATGTGGTTTAATCGTTAGATCATAAGAGCGATCCATCACATCACTGACAATTTTTTCCCTCATGCCATCAGAGTAATTCTCAGTATTGAGGTTTAACTGAGTATCCAGCGGAAGCACGCTGGATTGCTTACGCTGGCTGTAACTACGACAGAACCAAACAAGCTGGTCAGTTGTCTGGAGGTATTTTCCCTGACTTGATTTCTATGTTCACCGTCGCTATCAGTTACCGAAGATTGCTGCGGCTTATCATTGGCCTGCCTATCCAGATACTATAGGAGGAGAAGGTGCAAACTTAGTTGCCTTCAGTCTGGATATAGCTCTCTATGGTGTTATGCTCTTGTTGGAGATTGGATTAAAGGTGCTGAATGATAGCGTCCAAATGATCACGAGCTGGTGAGAAGAATGAATAATCGATGGTATTGGCGTAGGATCGTTCACAAGAGACGGTGTTATGTAGTTATTGGTTTGACGACGTTGTATTGCTATAAAACTGTCTCTTTTTCGTTACCTTTTATATCGAAAACCATGATGTTTAAGCGGCTGCATTGTCGTATCAAAGAACCGCACCACCATAATATTAACCAGAATCATCTGCCAAGATACCTTGCTAAATATTGTTATCGATTCAACCAGTTATTTTAGTTGTAAGCAATGGTATAGCTTGGTTACATGGCTGCGCGCACTTGCCTTATGGAAGTAAGGTTCATTTAGTTTGATGAGGTATAGTGGTAATTATGGGGATATATGGAATAAAAAATTTTACCTTGCTACCGTACTTTTTTGTAGGGAATCATAACTAATTCATCCTATTGAGTGAACTGGCAATCCAGCTATGAGCTGCGTCATTTGCTTCTGCAACAGACAGCTTTTCAGTTTTAACCACCGGTCCAATCTCTATCTGAATAGTACCAGGCTTTTTCAACCAGTAATCATTCGGCCAGAAACTTCCTGCATTGTGAGCGATGGGCAAAATATCAACTTCTGCAGCCTTAGCCAGCCCAGCTCCTCCTCGAGAGAACTTTCCAAGATTCCTAGGTTTCGTTCTGGTCCCTTCCGGGAAAATAAGTACCCAGACATTATGCTCAAGAGCTGCTTTACCCTGATCTCTAACTTGCTGCAGTGCTTGTCTGACATCCTTACGGTTTATGGCTATTGGTTTGATCTTTTTGAAAGCCCAGCCAAAAAAAGGGATACTAAGTAATTCTTGTTTAATAACTTGTGTTTGCGGTGTAAGCAGTGTTTGAAGGAAAAAAGTTTCCCAAGTACTCTGGTGGTTGCTGATAATGACGCAAGGCGTGGCAGGAATATTTTCTTTACCATTAACTATCCATCGTACGCCGCAAATTAAGCGGCAAAGGTTTACTGATACAATAGCCCAAGTCTTTACAAATACTCTATGTCGAAGCCTGAAGCGAAATGTATAGATGAAAATTATCATCAGTGTAGACCACAAAGCTGTCCATAGAGCAAAGCTAAAATAAAAGACAGTGGTTCTTATTATAGAAATGATATGAAATAAAATAGACGTAATTGAAGAGCCTACACCGGACAACATCAAAATCCCTCAGAGAGTAGTTTTTCTACAAAGCTGTACAGATTGTTATAAACAGGTACATCATTCGTACCTGATAGTTCTTCAGGATGATTGATCAGTTTAGCTTTGGTGTTAACCCCTTTACCAGTTAGAACCATGGCTACTTTGCAACCACTATCTTTTCCAGCCTGTAAATCTCTTAGTGAATCTCCGATAAGCCAAGTTTGATCAGGTACAGCATTGAAGGTCGTGAAAATCTGATCAATCAATCCAGTCTTTGGTTTTCTGCATTGACAGTTATCATCCGGTCCGTGTGGGCAATAATATATACCATCAACCATGCCTCCATGCAACTGGACTAAAGTTGATAACTTATCGTGCATAGCATTCAGTTCTTTCAGTGTGAAATAACCTCGGGCCAGTCCGGACTGATTCGTAGCTACTACTACTTTATAACCTGCCTTTGTCAGACGGGCTATTGCTTCAATACTTCCAATAATAGGAAGCCACTCATCTGCAGACCGGATATATTGGTCTGAGTCCTCGTTAATGACGCCGTCCCTGTCCAGAATCACAAGATTAGTCATGGTGGTTAATGTAGCTCTTAAATACGATTGATAACACCTAATGTAACGTGAGTTTGATGTTGGGAGACAGGGTAGCCAATAGCCACTTAGATACCTTTCTGATGCTAAACTAGAGATAACTAACTTGAGCCTCCAGCGTCTATTGACAGTGTATTCTGTGATGTGATGATTCCTGCATTATATTGTGAATCACAATGGCATAGACAACTCATCTGTCATTCAAAAAAGCCTACAGTTATATACAGTCTATCGCTCAGTGAAATAATGACCACATAATCTATTTCCATCAGAGAGATATTCTCAATTTCAAGCACTATTACCAGTAACTGATCACACAATATAAATCGTACTATTTATCTAATCTAGTATCTTACCAATCGCCTTGTAGAATTAATGAAACATGCTTTGATACCACTGATGATTTATCCAAAGTTTCAGTGCATGTGGCAACCACCGTCCTGTCATTCATTGATTCGACGCTCATCGTTGTCTGTGACAACCATAAGACCGACAGGCACAAGGTCTTCAGTGAAGAGGCTAAACTATGGAAAACGTCTACATAGTGTAAGGTTTGTTTTAAGTTACACTTTATCATTAACCATCTTGGAGAAATTCTATTATTTTGCCTGTGGTGTGGTTCCATTGCTACGACGCTCCATTCATTAGTTCTCCATGATTACGAAGGCTAGAGCATACCTTATGGAAGTTCCAATACGCCTGCCAATCTACACTTGAATTCAGTGAGCGTAGTTTCAATACAGCCACGGCCTCTTGTAAACTCAATTTTGGCATGATTAAATTCATGCGGTTATTGATAAAATATAGGAAAGCTCCCTCAATTACTCTATTGGCATTGTCTTATCAAAAGAACCACCAAAAACTGGATTAAAGTGTAGATTGGCAGAAGTATTGGAACTTCCAGAAGGTATGCTATAGCCTTCGTAATCATGGAGAACTAATGATTGTGCGTCGTAGCAAGGGAACCACACCCAATGGGTTTGAATGTCCTCTGTGTTGTTGTCGTGAGTATTACATCCTAAAAACCTGTGAGCTTTACCAGTGCAATCGCTGCCGTAACCAGACATCATTGACCAGTGGCACTTATTATGGGAGCTAGCAACTGCCCTTTACCAGTTTGTTTCTAGGCATATTTTTAATGACTCAGACCAAGAACGTCATATCAGCCTTGTAGCTCTAGAGACAGTAGGTGATCTCTTATAATGCTGCTTGCCATAGGAGCTTATGAGATAATGAAAGAAAGGGATGACAACCGTCCCCTGCAGGGGCATATGCAGATGTATGATTCCTAGTGGAGTGGTGAAAAGCATGGAGGCAAACTGGGAATACGTTCTGAAAACAAATACACATTTGTTGCCACCATGCAAACCAGTTAGGAAAACCACCAGCTGTATATAAGTTTCAGCATGGTCACCAGTTTCCATGGAAAAGGAGCTGTAACTATGGGTACAAAAGCATCTCGGTGATCATCCCTGCGGTGTTGTCAGTGATGGCCTAGGTGCATTCACAGTAATCGCTAGCGCCGGACACCAACATACAGCAGTGGTGACAGGGGGTGGTCACGAATCTATGGCTAATGAGTTGTTGATGTTGGTCAACATCATGGTTTGGGACGTCAAAAATTCTCTGAAAGGCAGTACCACAATATTAACCAGAAGCAACTACCAATATACCTTACTGAATATTGTTATCGATTCAACTGGCGCTTTAATTTGGAAGCAATGGTATCAAGGCTTAGTTACATGGCTGCGCGAACTTGGCCTAGGACAGCAAGGCTCCTTAAATATGCTGAGGCACGGGGGCAATCAGGTATTTTTATTAATTGTGCCTACAAAGGCTTATCCCGCACAACGAAAACATAACGTAATATACAGCTAATAAGCATAAGGCCATTCAATGCAGTAAATGGTATGAGAGGTATTATGACGAGGTCAAAGAAAAGGTCATCAGTAGAAATTGGCAAGATACTTGTGATATTACTAAAAATAAAGCCTGCAAACTATCAAACTAGGTAATGATTTGATACGAGCCTTTACAGAGTAAAATGTAAAGGCTCATATTAATCAGAAGTGATTAAGTACCCTCCCAGTAATCTTCCCCGAAGATAGCACTTAGACGTTTGTCTTCTTCCCTGTCCTCAAGTGCCCTGCGAATCTGCAAAGAACGCTTGGAACCTTTCTGCTCAAGTTCAGGACGGATCAGGTGCTCATCCAAAATGAACTCTTTCTCGGCTTTCTTACCTTTACCCACAACAGCATCCTCTTCTTACGCAGTGTTCGACTTTTCTTGTTTTCCCGAAAAGTCGAACATTCCTTGATTCTCAAGGGCTTTAGCCAATACGATCAAATTATAGAAACCAGCTAAGAACGCTAAACTTACACGGAGAAAGTTGAAAGATTAAACATAATTACGTTGGACTAACGTGCACTATTTGGACTGTAACACTTGATATCTGTGATTTTAAACTTTCATGGCCTCGGGAAAAGTCTAATATCGCGTTTTTCTTGTATTTGTTATTAAATAATGCTTGATTAAAATTACCAAAATATTAAATTTACGAGCTTAAGACAACAACTCATGTCGTATAAATTTGTAAGATAAATCTTACAAATAATGAACTCTTAACGAGTTTAATCTTTTTTTTATACTTTTAGTTGTTGTTCCAGCTCTTGCTACTTCTGCATGACAACTCTTACGGGCAGTACATCGATAACCACCAGATGAGCAATTCTAGAAGTTATGAGAGTAAAGAGTTATGTATTTTATTCAGCAGTAATAGAAATGGAAAAATCACTACATGCTGCAAGAGGCGTATTATCATGACAATACAAATAATGGTGGTTTCATGTTATTTGGCAAGCTTTAAATTGTGGATTTAGGCTTTTGATCGCCATGTTTGAGAGATCGCAACCTCAACTCTTCCCTTGTCATGGTCAATGCAGAAATAAGCTAAATATGAGGATAAACACGGGCAATGGCTATTTATTTTAAACGACTTAATTTGTGGATGGTTCCTTTGCTACGACGCCACATTCATTAGTCCTCCATGGTTACGAAGGCGAGAGCATTCTTTAATGGAAGTTCTAATAGGTCTGTCAATCTCGACTTGAATCCAGTGAGCATAGCTTCAACACAGCCTCTGCCACTTACAAACTCCACTTTGCCACGGTTAGATTAAGGTATTGATCAAATTGTGGCAAACTCCCTCAAGGGCTCCACTGGCAATTGGATAGTCAGCATCCAGCTCCTTGTCATAGCATAGGTTGGGACGGATTTTTGAATATAGTCTGTACACTTATCAATGGTCTCACGGTTTGTAAGACCTCTCTTGCTGGCACTTTGCCTGATTACCCTGTCCACCTTGTCATACTCTCTCCTGAATATCTTCATGGACCGTTCTGCCACCCAACTTTCAATAACCTCATCCCATTATTGTGTAGCAGTAACCGGCTTTCCATATATATTTAAGTATATGGATAAAGTCCATGATTATGGTTGCCTTAACTCCATTCTTTTTCATAATCGAGGTAATCAGTTTCTGCTGATGATGGTGCCCATCAATAACAATGACCATCTGCCGTTTCTGCTCAGGATCTAGCCTGAGAGCTTCCTCGAAAGCTTCTTTTATCACGGCTTCTGCTTTTCCTTCTACACTTGCCTACACTCTCTTATTTTTGGAGTGAGGACGTAATTTAACAATGTTGTCGTTCTTCAGCTCCATATCCATGACCGATTATGCTGTTCGAGGATTGTGGGTTACCGTAGAAACGGTGGTTACCTGTACCATTCGTTTGCGATCTTTTTCCTCTCCATGACTGAGTTTGGCTTGCAGCTTCTGCTACTCTTTTGCGAGTTCTTCCGTGTTGCTTACCCCAACCATTCTTGGCGTATCACCAAGCCGGTACCGGCAAAACTGAGTATCTGCAGATCTTCTGTTTGCTCAATCACAACCTTGTGTTGTTCGTAAAAATCCTCAAAGTGTTTAGCCGTATACTATGCTAGTTGTATATTCTGTCGTTTCCCAACCATACGTTGGCAACTATCACGATGTTGTTTAATCGTTAGATCATAAGAGCTATCCATCACATCGCTAATACTTTTTCCCTTATACCATCAGAGTACTTGTCAGTATTGAGGTTTAACTGAGTATCCAGCTGGAATACGTTGGGTTGCTTCCACTGGCTGTAACTGAGACGTCTGATTACGACAGAACCAAACAAGCTGGTCAGTTGTCTGGGGTATTTTTTCTGTCGTAATTTATCTGCTCCCCGTCGCTCCCAGTTACGGAAGATTGCTGCGGTTCATCATGGGCTCGCTTATCCAGATACCCTAGGAGGAGAATGCTCAATACTTCGCTTCCTTTAGTCTGGAGATAGCTCTCTACGGTGCTATGCTCTTGTTGGAGAGTGGATTAAAGGTGCTGAATGATAGCGTTAAAATGATCACCAAGTGGTTAGAAGAATGAATAATCGATGGTATTGACGCATGATGCGTTCACAATAGACGGTGTTATATAGTTATTGGTTGAACGACGTTATATCATCATAAAACCATCTCTTTTTCGTTAGCTGATATATAGAAAACCATGATGTTTTAGCGTCTGCATTGTCGTATCAAAAGAGCCGCCCCAAAAATTTAGTGGCAGAACGGTTCCTGAAGATACTCATGGGAGAGTCTGACAAGGTGGCACAGGGAATCAGGTAAAGTGCGAGCAAGGCAAGAGAGGTCCTCCAAAACTGTAGGTCATTGATAAGTATGCAGGCTATCTTCAAAAAACCGTCCCAAGCTATACTATGGCAAGGCGCTTGATGCTGGCTATCCTATTGCCAGAGGAGTCATTGAAGGGGTTTGTCGGCATTTGATCAATGACCGTATGAATCTAACCGTGGCACAGTGTAGTTTGCAAGTGGTAGAGGCTGTGTTGAAGCTACGCTCACTGGATTTAAGTGGCGATTGGGCAGGCCGTATTGGAACTTTCATTAAGGAATGCTCTAGCCTTCGTATAATGGATGACTACTGAATGGGGCATCGTAGCAATGGAACCACACAAGTTGCCTTAACTCCATTCTTTTTTATAATACCTGTAATCAGTTTCCGCTTATGATGGTGGCCATCAATAATAATTACCCACTGCCGTCTCTGCTCCTTAGCTCTTCCTCGGAAGCTTCTTATATCACGGCTTCCACCTATCTTTCTACACTGGGCCACACTCTCTTATTTTTGGCTGGAGGACGTAATTTAACAACGTTGTCGCTCTTCAGATCAATATCTAGGACCGATTCTGCCGTTTTAGGATTGGGCTTTACCGTATAAACGGTGGCTACCAGTGCATTCATTTGCGATCTTTCTTCTCTCCCGGACTGAGTTTGGTTTGCAGTTCCTGGTGACTATTTTTGGCGTTTTTTCTGGTTGCTTCCCTCAACCATTCCTGACACATTACCAAGCCCTTGCCGTCAAAACTGAGAATCTGCAGGTCTTCTGTTTGCGCAATCACAATCTTGCGCTGTTCGTAAAAAACCTCACAGTTTTGAGCCGTATCAGCTACTAGGTGCATAGTTGGCGTTTGTCAACCCCCAGTGGCAACTCTCACGATGTAGTTTACATCGTTTGATCATAAGAGCGATCCATCGCATTGATGACATTTTTTCCCGCATACCATCAGAGTATTTGTCAGCGTTGAGGTTTAACTTAATGTGAGTTCGATGGTGAAAGACAGGAGAGACACAACCATTTAGCTATCTTTAGGATACCAATCCATAGATACTGAACTGGAGGCTACAGTGTCTATTGTTGGTATATTCTGTGATGTGGATAATTTCCGCATGACATTTTGAATCACTATGGCATAGACAACTCATCTGTCACTGGGAAAAGCCTCCAGTGATATCCAGTATATAGTTTAGTGAAATAATTACCGGCATCATTTATTTCCATCAGAGTACCTTTCGCAATTTCAAGTACTATTGCCAGTTACTGATCACACAACATAAATAAGATTATTTCTATAATTTTGGTATTATACAAGCGCTTTAGAACTCATGAAACAGGCTTTGACACCACTGACGGTTTATTCAAAGTATCAGTGCATGGTGCAACCAACTGGCCTGTCATTTATTGATCATACAACCATAAGATCAACAGTCACAAGGTCTTCAGTGAATAGGCTAAACGTAGGGGAACGTCTATAGGTTAGAAGTTTGATTTTAAATTATCACCTATTATTAACTATTTTGGAGAAATTATATTATTTTGCCAGACAACGGCTAATACTGATGACCGTAAACCAGTACCATATCTCATCGCATAGTTAACTGGTTGGATTTATGATGATAAGGGCTATGTCTCTGAGAAGTTGGTAGCTTGGTTTCGTGAGAAAGGCCTGAATTTGGTAACTAAAGTAAGGGAAAATATGAAGCCAAAAGAGCTGAAGGATTTCGATAAAGTAATGTTGAGAAAACTGGCAGCAATAGAAAGCGTAAATGATCAGTAGAAGAATATTTTGTAGATCGAACATACGAGACACAGTTCACCATTTAACTTTGCTGTAAACCTGATGGAAGGACTGATTGATTGCCTATGCATGGCAGCCTAGAAAGCCACATATTGATGTTTCGATACTAACAGGAGGTGTCCCAATGGCTTTCTGAGCGTCGAACTGACGTTAACTTAGCATCCAGCGGAAACACGCTGATTGCTACTGCATCAGAGATCAAAAAAGCTATGTCAACACTGAAGCAATAACAAGGTGGCATCTGATTAAGTTATTAGAACAGTGTAAGCAGACTCTAATATAGACAATTGCTCAGTATGTCCAGGCGGTTAAGTTTTATCAGTAAGCCTTTAGTTAGGTAACACGAATCGATGCGCTGCAACAACAGAATATGGCAGAGAGCAGCTTGCAACATAGTAAGCAGTAGTTGAGGCGGTTCCTATGGCTTTAGTTTGTTTCGAAGGTGGTGGTTACAGTTACTGTCTGAGATGTTATCTCCCTATCAAATTTGGTAGACTGAAAGTTTGACCGTAGTCATTTTTGTGTATTGATTGTCAAAGTTGGAAAGAGTTGGCTGATCGTTAAGTTATCTGGTAATTATTATTTAATAAGCCCTATGTCAGGCTAATGTTTCAAAGTGGTAATCAGCTACAATCCAAATCTTTTTCGTGTTCTATTTTAACAGAGTAAACAGGCTTTTATGGAAACTATTTATTTATGCAAAGCATGGTAAAACCTATAGTCATTTTTGATTCCGGTGTTGGTGGTCTTAGCATCTATCGGGAAATAAAACAGGTTTTGCCAAATGCTACCGTGGTTTACTGCTCTGATACACAATGTTTTCCTTATGGCCCAAAGCCTGAGTCTGAGGTGATTGAGCGTACTAGTTTTTGCCTCGGCCTTTTGGCTGAAAGGTATACACCATCCCTTGCAGTAATTGCCTGTAATACTGCCAGTACCATCTCATTGGTTAGAGTCCGTGAGGAGCTTAATTTTCCAGTTGTAGGTGTGGTTCCTGCCATAAAGACCGCCAGCGAGTATTCAAATAGTCGTTGTATTGGCTTACTGGCTACGCCAGGAACAATTGCCAGGAGCTACACGGATCGGCTGATCCATGATTTTGCTGGTGACTGTCATGTCATTCGTGTTGGTTCTAGTGATCTGGTGCAGATGGCAGAGGAGTTTCTGCGTGGCGGGAAAGTTTCTGGTGAAGCATTAAAAAGCATAATGGCACCATTTTATGCTAATGAACAAACACCAGATGCCATTGTGCTTGGCTGCACACACTTTTCTTTATTAACAGAAGCTTTGCAGCAGGTATCCCATACGGATATTAACTGGATTGATTCAGGCCCAGCGATTGCCAGAAGAGTTGTGAGCTTATTAGGTACATCAGGCTCTGAATCAAAATCTCAAGATCTGTTTGTTCACACAGGGGAAGCCTATCAGGTGGACTCTCTTCTTCCTGCTCTGGGGGAAATGGGGTTCACTGTAATGTGGCAAGGATTTTCCTGACACTTTTGAATGCTTTCATAGCAAGTTCCTGTTCATACACGAGAGGTGCCAAGTAGCCATTAGTCAAGTGCTTTCTCTGCTGATTATAAAACACTTTGATATATTCAAAAATTTTCTGTTTTACCTCTACCTTCTCTTGTGAACGGATCCTGCGTCAATACCATAGATTATTCATGCTTCTCTTCAGCTCGTGATCATTTGGACGTTATCATTCAGCATCTTGAATCCACTATCCAACAAGGGCATGGCATCATAGAGAGCTATATCCAGACTGAAGGAAACTGAGTGTTGCTCCTTATCCTCCAATGGTATCTGGATAAGCAGGGTAATGATGAATCGCAGCTATTGTTGGTAACTGGTAGCGACGGAGAGCAGAGGAATTACGTCAGGAAAAATACCTACGATAACTGACCAGCTTGTTTGGTTCTGTCGTAGTCAGACGTTACAGTTACAGGCAGCGGAAGCAATCCAGCGTGTTCCAGCTGTATGCTCAGTTAAACCTAAATACTGACAAGTGTTCTGATGGGATGAGGGGGGGGGGAATTGTAAGAGGTGTGATGGATTGCTCTTATGATCGAACGATTGAACAGCATCGTGAGAGTTGTCACGGTACGGTTGGAAAACGGCAGGTTATGCAACTGGTAGCGGATACGGCTCAAGCCTTTTAGGCTTTTTACGAACAGCTCAAGGTTGTGATTGAGCAAATAGAAGACCTGCAGATCCTAAATTTTGACGGTAATGGCATGGTGATGCGGCAAGAATGGTTTAGGGAAGCAACTAGGAAGAACGTGCAAAAGAGTCAGTAGAAGCTGCAAACTAGGCTCAGTCCAAGAGAGAAGAAAAATCGCAAACAAATGGCACAGATATCCACCGGTGATACGGTAAAACTAAATCTTAGAACGGCAGAATCGATCATGGATATGGACCGTAAGTGTGTTAACGTTGTTAAATTCAGTCCTCAATGGTAAGAGAGTGTGGGTCAGTGTAGAAAGATAGGCAGAAGCCTTGATAGAACAAGCTTTCGAGGAAGCTCTCAGGCTAGATCAGGAGCAGAAACGGCAGTTGGCCATTGTTATTGGTGGACACCATCATCAGCGTAAACTTATTACCTAGATTATGAAAAAGAAGGGAGTTAAGGCAACCATAATCATGGATATTATCAATGTACTTGAATATCTGTGGAAAGTCGGTTACTGCTTACAGGACAATAGTTGTAAGACTATTGAAAGCTTGGTGGTAGAGCGGTCCCTGAAGATACTTAGGGAGAGTATGACAAGGTGCCATGGTAATCTGGTAAAGTGCGAGTAAGATAGGTCTGACAAAACGGGAGGCCATTGATAAGTGTGCAGACTATCTTCAAAAAAACTGTCCTAGGCTCTGCTATGGCAAGGTGTTATATGCTGGTTATCAGATTGCAAGTGGAGTCATTGAGAGAGCTTACCTCAATTTGATCAATGACTGTATGGATCTAGCCTAGGCAAAGTGGAGTTTGCAAGGGCAGATGTTGTGTTGAAGCTATGCTCACTGGATTCAAGTGGAGATTGGCAGGGGTATTGTAACTTTCATAAGGAATGCTCTTACCGTCGTAATAATGAATAGCTAATGAATGTGGCGTCGTAGCAAGGTAACCGCACCTAAAGATGATTTAGATTTCTGAAGAGCAATGATTTCCTGTGGTCGTCTTTTTACCTTAAAAATACTGAACGCATTAAAATGCTTCTGAGGGTAATGACACTCTGTCTGATGGTCTATGTTGCTTTACCGCACAGAATAAGACATAAGCAGAAAAGATAAAGGAGATTATTTCCAAATCAGAAGAAAAAGCCATGCATAACCACCAATTCAGATGGGTATTATTATGTTTTCAGGGAATTAATGAGTTGACGATAAATAACCAAGAGGGACATGTGGTTGGCTTGAAGTAAGGACAATTAACGATAATCAAAATTTTAGGTGTTTTTACGAGTCGATATATTCCTGATATAATAGTGAAAGGCAGCTACAATTATTATAAACGCGATGATCTACTTTTTTAGAGACTTGAAGTTTAGCATACCTTGCTTACCAATGGTTACAGCGTTAATATTGTATGTTAGCGCAACATAATAATGCTTAATCAGCCGCCTACAGACGTGTAAGTTGGGAGTTATTCTCGGTTTTAAATAGTATGGTCGTATTGTCTGAAAAGTATGAAAAGTAGAGCATCGCTTGGTGTAAATAATAATTTTAAATATCAAGGTATAATTGCGGATATTAATCCAATTATCGATGATATCTGTCAGGTTGGACATAAATGGAGTTTCGTCATGCCAGGATTAAGCAAATCTCACCGGGCTAAGCAAATGGCCCAAATACGGGGCAATCTTGTTGAATCAGATAATAAACAGTTAACAGTTAAGTCACAAATCTCAAAAAAAGATAGCAATTATGATTCACCAAAGGTTAAGAGAACCCCTATAGCTAAAAGAGATACAAAACAAGAGCCAATATCAGAAAGTACTCTTCGTTATGAAGTATCAAAAATAATTAATAAAGATCTAGAAATTGAGGAAAACATAAATCTGGTTGGTATTCTCTTACATATTAAAGTAGAAGGAAATACGCTTCTTAAAAAGGTCGTAACAGATTTGATGAAAGAGCTTATGCCTCCTGTACCTCAACCTCATTCTGCACCACCACCACCACCACCACCACCACCACCACCACCACCACCACCACCACCTCAGATGGGGAAGCAATCTTCACCTAAAGTAGGTGCACCTGCTTCAGTTGATACTAAAGTTCACTTAAATGCAATTGAAAGTGGTTTTAAATTAAGAGAGGTTGGACCAAAAGATAAAAATTATAGTACCGGAATTAGCTCTGGAAGTTCAAATAAGAGCATTGCAAATGAGCAAGCTACTAAGGAAACGTTTATGCCTGCTTCGTTATATCTCTTTAATGGATCATGGGGAACCTATAAAGATAAATTAACAAAGTTAGTTATCGAATCTGGAGGAAAAGATGTTAAAAATGATCACTTAAATGCACTGATGAAAAAACATGCAATTTCAGCAAATAAAGCTGGAACCGTTCATGCTGTTGCTGGTGACAGAGATGCAGAAGGAAAATCAAAGAAGTCTGGTGCTGTTAGCAAGAGTGAGTATGAGGGTTATGTAGCAGGACGAGAACAGACTACTGACAGAAATAATGACTTCAAACAAAACATCTATCAGTTTCTCGATAAATACTTGGAAACTATTTCAATAGAAGCTACAAAGAAAGGAAATAATTTAGGAGTAATAATGCAACAATGGTTTAGTATTGCCACCGTTGTTCAAACACCACAAACCTTCTTTGTAGAAAATCAAGACCTTAATAGGCAGCTCAGCAAGACTGGCTGTCAAGTCCAATGGCTTACATCTGGTGATATTTCAGAATCATTCATTGACGGACTTATTAATTACGATGAAACACCAGAAAAAATAGATCCAATCTTGGATGCTATATATGCTCGAGAGAAAAAGAAATATCAAGATAGAGGAGCTGATCTTGATAATGCTCAGAAAAAGCATAAGTCAAAGCTATCGAGACTACTTTGAAGGAAATAAAAGACTTTCTTATTACTACTGTGTTTCAGTAAGTTTGAGGAAACTTACTGCCATGGCCCAAGTTTCCACAGCCATTTAACCACGCCTTGATACCATTGCTTTCAAATTAAAGAGCCGGTTGAACCGATGAATAATATTCAGCAAGGTATCTTTGGTAGATGTTTGTGGTTAATATTGTGGGGAATGTCTTTCAGAGAATTTTTGACGTTCCAGATCATAGTGTTGACCAACGTAACCAACTCATGAACCATCGATTGGTGACCACCACCTGTCACCACTGCTGTGTGTTGGTGCTAGGCGTCTGCTATTCCTGTGAATGCACCGAGGCCATCACTGAAATACAGTAAGCATGACCGCTGAGGTGCTTTTGCGCCAAGGTTTAGCTCCTTTTTGCTGAAATTGGTGACCATTCTGAAACGCATATACATCTGTTGGTTTTCCTCGTTGGTTTGCACGGAGGCAACAAATTGGTGTTTATTTTCAGAACGTATTCTACGTTTGCCTCCATGTTTTTCACCATTCCAGTAGGAATCATCCATCTGCACATGTCCATGCAGGGGACGGCTGTCATCCCGGTCTTTCATGACTTGCATAAGCTTGTGCTTCAAGCGCCAAGCAGCATTATAAGAGATTACAGCTGTTCAGAGCTCCATGGGTTATATCCCATTCTTGGTTTTAGTCATTAAAAATATGCCTAGAAACCAAGTGGTAAATGGCAGTTTGCCAGCTCGCAGAACGGTGCCACTGGTCAATTATGTCTGGCGGCTGCAGTGGTTTTATGGAACAACACTCTCGGCGACAACACTGAGGACATTCAAATACATACGGCCACCGGCATTGTCTGATCAAAGGAGCATGGCACAACTGAATTTTGTTCTTGGCGCAGACTTACCTCATACTTCGAGGAAAACTTGGGGAGGAAGTGTAGACGAGAATAGAGCTTAAGTTAGATGGTCATAATGGGAAACTTGTACCTCACCGGTTAGCATTTTCGTTAACCAGAGGCATTTTGCCTCAGTGCCTCACACTATTAAGAATAGCGGATAACTTTGATGGATCCAATGGAGGCCTGATAAATCCATGATAATCACCTTTCGGATTAATCAATGCCAAATTAGCGCCATGATCAACTAAATAAAACTCATCCTCAGGATCAACCACTGGTGTAAATGGTACATTCATTTGTACTGCCAGATTGTAAATACTGGCAATCTTACCTGTTACTCCAACAAAGTTTTTATTAAAGTAAGGTACATAGCTTTTCAGCTTTTCAGCCGTGTCCCTTCTAGGATCCACCGACACCATGATGTACTGCATCTCTTTGGCAAGTTCCGGTGATTTTTCCTTGAGTAAGGTATCCAGTTTATTTAGCTGGCTCAAAGTTGTTGGGCAGATATCAGGACAGAAAGTAAACCCAAAGTAAACAAAGCTCCAACGACCCTTAAGATTCTCTGCTACAAATGGCTGGCCATTATGGTCAACCAAACCTTCCATGGAAAAAGCCCTTGGTGTTTCAAACACCACCGCGCCAATCTGCTGGAGCTGCTCTTTAGACAAAGCCGGCTTGTTCAGAAGGTTATTAACCGTCAATCCAAGAACCACAGCTATTGCGGCTAGTACAATAGTTACCGTCTTCCTCACAGCCATACTCCTGTGCGTATCAACAGGTTCGCCTTAAACCCAAAGATAAAATGAATAGTGATCCACCAGTAAAACTACAAACAAAAGCATCAAATAGGTAATTGAGTATTTAAACGTTTTGATTGGTGCATTAGGTCGGCTGTCACGCAATAGAACGATAGTCCAGTAAAGAAATCTTGCACCCAGAACTATTGCCCCCAGCAAATAGATAACACCGCTCATGCCAGTCAGAAATGGCAACATGGTGACCACAAACATAATTATGGTGTAAAGCAGAATATGAAGCTTGGTATAGGCCTCCCCGTGGGTAACGGGCAACATGGGAACATCTGCTTTGGCATATTCCTCTTTACGATGTATAGCTAGTGCCCAGAAGTGTGGAGGCGTCCAAGCAAAAATAATCAAAACCAGTAAAAGACCATGACCTTCAAACTGACTAGTCACTGCAGTCCAGCCAAGCATGGGAGGTGCTGCACCAGCAAGACCTCCAATGACAATGTTCTGCGGAGTTGCCCTCTTCAGAATAATGGTGTAGATCACCGCATAACCCATGAGAGATGCAAACGTTAGCCATGCAGTTAGGTGGTTAACCAAGATAAACAGCATAGCCATCCCCATCGACCCGATGGCACATGCAAAGACAACCGCCTGAAAAGGCTCTATACGGCCAGTTGCTACTGGACGCTTATGAGTTCTTGCCATAATGGTATCGATCTGTCGATCAACCACATGGTTAATAACTGCTGCAGCCCCAGCACAAAGGGCAATGCCAAGATTACCAAAAAATAGAATATCCAGTGGTACCCAGCCAGGTGTCGCTAAATACATGCCAATAACAGAGGTCAAGATCATAAGAGCGATAACTTTGGGTTTGGTTAGCTCCAAGTAATCCCGACAGTGCGCACTACATGCCTGTAACACATTACTTTGACTCATGCTCCAGACCTTCTGCTGCCGCCGAAAAGAAAGTAGTTGTAGGCCACCAGTGATAACAGTAACAGTGCTCCACCCATGTTATGGGCTACTGCAATACTCAATGGTAAGCTCCAAATGATATTACTTAAGCCAAGGCCAACTTGAACCATTAGTATTAACATAACAACCAGTCCCAGTCTTCTAACCATTGCCACGGCATATCCACTAACTATGACTGACACCTTGAGCGTAATGAGCATTTGCATCGCTAGTAATAATACTGTCAGTAATGCTCCTGCGCGATGAGCAAAGTGTATCGCCGTTCTTGCTTCTGTGTGCAGCTGTCCACCCAAATAGTTCGGACCGATATCATGATCAATATTGAACCCTTCTTCAAAATTCATGGAAGGCAGCCATTGCCCATGACACATTGGCAGATCAGGACAGGCTAACGCTGCATAATTGGAACTGGTCCAGCCACCAAGACTGACCTGACCAATGACCACCAGCAAGTTCAATACCGCAAGCCACTTTAGACTCTTTATAAGAGTGAATGGCTTCCCCAACACCTTTTCTCGATGTTTTCCGGACAGTCTCAGTGTTAAGAGAAATAGCAAGCTGAATGTAGCAAAGCCACCCAGCAGGTGAGCCGTGACGACCTGCGGCCATAGTTTAAGTGTTACAGTCCACATGCCAAAGGCGGCCTGAATGATAATTAAAACAAGAATCAGAATTGGCAATTTGAAAGGTTGCCCAAGATCACTCCGGTTTTTTATAGCATGAATTACAATCATCAGCACCAGAAGCATCAGTGCGCCAGCAACATAGCGATGGATCATTTCAGCCCACCCCTTGCCAACCTCAACAGGGGCATTCGGGAAGAGAGATTCTGCCTCTGCGATCTCCTGCATGGTATCCGGAACGGTTAGAAAGCCATAACAGCCAGGCCAGTCAGGGCAACCAAGTCCGGCGTGAACTAGTCTTGTGTAAGCTCCTAAGCCAACTACCAGACTAGCTAGCAGTGTGGCTATTAGAGCAAGATAGAATCCCTTTTTCTTCATAACAGCTACGTCTAGTTTACTACACATTACCAGCCATTTTATTAACTAAAAAATAACACATTTAATGTAATCAACAGATCAGTTAATCATTTAGTACCAATTAACCAATATTTGATGCTTTTAGTAATTTTTTAAGATCGTTAAGCAGGTCACCCCCGGGTTGCCCCACATGATAACCCATAATCAGATTGCCTAAAGGATCAATGATAAAAACACGGTTTTCTGGCCATTCCTTCAGGCCAAGGGTGGTTTGAATTGTTCTACTGTCTGCCTTAAACCAAGATATTCTAGGATGCTCTGCCTCCAACTCAGCAGATGGTTCTGGTGTTTCTGGAGCAATAAAGAAGCGGGTTACCCTCTCAGCATCTTTCCCGAGAGCGATATGCACCTGCCTTGTTTTATATAGGCTCTCCTGGCATTTAGATTCATTACAGCGAGTACTTCCAAATACAACGACTCGCCAAAGTCCTTCAGTTTCCACTGGCTCAGCGTTTACCTCAGTGCCATGAAGCTTTAGAGCTGAAAGCTGGGCCGGAGGTAATAGCAGGTTACCTTTATTGGTTAGCTCTTCCGGTACCAATGCTCCTGTAAAGTACATAAGGTAAGCCAGCCCCATGGCAATGGATGGGATCATAATGACCATGGCAAGCTGAAGGAGGTTATTATTTTTCTGTTTATAGCTTCTCTGATTAGTGATTGTATCTGCCATGATCACCTCATACTTCACGTTTTTTCATAGAAAGTCATGTGTATTGTTTATTGGGAGAAGGAAAATATTGGTCGTTTTTATTTTGATATATTGATGAGCAGTATTTTCATTTTCTACTCAAGCCTCTTCCTCTCATGGCTGCTTTCCTGCGCGAATTATCTGAATCACATACATAATCTGCAGAACAAGAGCCATGGCAAACCATTGAAACGCATACCCAAGATGTTTCTCAGACTTCATGGTTACCATAATCTGTCTAACCTGTTCTGCCTGTGGTTGCTCATGGTAAAGTACTAAAGAAAAGTCAGGTGTCGCGCTTCCAATAGCCTCTGAAATTTTGACATGATCAATAGTCTGAATACGTTTTGGCCACCCTGGTTCCCAAATATCCTCAGCCAACATGAATGGTTTACCAAGTGGCTTATACGCAAACCCGGTCAATACCAGATGAGCCGGCTCGGTGAGCACATCTGGTAATCGCTTCCGGTCACCACCTGCAATCCATCCACGGTTTATCAACAGCCACTCACCGTCATCGGTTAGAAAAGGCATCAGTAGCTCGTATCCAGCCTCTCCCTGATATACTTGGTTATCCAACAAAAAATAACGATCCACATCAAACTGACCACTTACCGTAACTGGTAAGTATAGAGGATCTGCATGTAGTTGAACTTGAGGAAGAGTGATAGGTTTAAGAGCATGTCTGTATTCATAAGCTTGCTCCAGTAATAGCTTTTTCTCGTAACGTGATAGCTGCCAGAATCCCAATGCAATCAGTATTGGTAATATGGCAATCACTAATATGGTTAACTTCAATCTGAATCCAAGCATCAAGTGAACAGTCTTTCTATGCTATTGTGTGGAAGAAACTGAGCTCAACTCAGGAAAATGGCATGTGGATAAAACTAGTTGTTATTGTTCTTTTTGTTGCTGTTGCTATCAGTCTCTGTACTGGTTTTTATTTCTTACTGACCGAAACAAATAGTTCCACAAAGCTGCTAAATTCTCTAAAAGTGCGTATTGGTCTGACCATAATGATCATGGCCATAGTCGTTATTGCTTGGCTGCACGGCGATATTCACAGCAAACTCCATGGCTTTACCGGTAACGTCTAGACCAGATAAACAAAAATAAACAGCCCGACCCACACAACATCGACAAAGTGCCAGTACCAGCTGGCAGCTTCAAAGGCAAAGTGGTTATCTTCTTCAAAATGCCCTTGATATACACGAACCAGCATGGCAGCTAGCATTATGGCTCCAAATGTCACATGAGCACCGTGAAACCCCGTCAACAGGAAGAACGTTGAGCCATAAATTCCAGCACTTATGGTCAAACCAAGTACGTTGTAGGCTTCAATATATTCTTCAGCCTGAAAGAATATGAACGCAGCACCAAGTACAAGTGTAATAATTAACCACAGCTTAATCTTGTAACGAGCGTTAACTCTCAGTGCGTGATGCGCCAGTGTCAGTGTCAGACTGGAAGCTACCAGCAAAAGGGTGTTTAACAATGGTAGATGAAATGGGTCAACGACATCTGCCGCCCCGACAAACAGATTATTATCAGGATTAACCATAAGAGGCCATTTCGCAATAAAGCTAGGCCAGAGCATTTCATGGGTAATGGCCCCTTCACCTTCACCAGCCAGCCATGGAACGGCCAATACCCGAACATAGAAGAGTGTTCCAAACAGTGCAGCGAAGAACATAACTTCCGAGAAAATAAACCAAAACATCCCCCAACGGAATGTTCGATCCATTTGAGCACTGTAAAGACCTGAGCGAGACTCTTGGATGACATTGCCGAACCAGCCAAACAGCATCCAAGCCATAATCAGTCCACCAGAATAAAACACATAATGGGCACTGGAATCTTTAACACCAGCTGACATGTCATTCATCATCATGCCGGCACCAGCAAGGGTCAAAAAAAGGCCAATGGCTGCGATTATCGGCCACTTGCTCTGGGCCGGAACATAGTAGGTACCTTCTTCAGTAGCCATAATCCTCTCCTGATAGAGCAGGGAGTACGCCTATTCTCCCAAATAACTCAATTTAGGTGTGTAACATCAAACAATGTGTACGACAACGTTAGTTTCTTAATATGCTTTGGCAGTTCTTGATCGACGATAATCCTCAGTGGCATCACCTTTTCTTCTCCAGGCTCCAGTGTCTGGGTGGTAAAGCAGAAACACTCTATCTTGTGGAGAAAGTTGGTTGCTTCAAACGGTGTAATACTGGGAATCGCCTGACCGACCATTCTCTTATCGGTCTGGTTCCTTGCAATAAACTTTAATATTCCTAGCTCTCCTGGGTGAACCGTCACCTGCTTGGTGCTTGGCGCAAAATCCCAAGTCATACCAGCATTTTTGGTTACGACAAACTGCACCTTAATATCTCGACTTGTATCCACCTGAGCTTCTGCAGCCTTATACAGGTAAGGGTCAGGATCGGTCTTACCATTTAGCCCCGTAACTTGGCAAAACACGTTGTAAAATGGCACCATGACAAACCCAAAAGCGAACATGCCACAGGCCACCATGATGGAATGAATAACCGTACGACGAGTCGAATGCTCAATTGCTTTTGGATGATCAGCTTTCTCCTGTTTGCTCATACAGACTCCCGTCGCTTACTTCACATCTGGTGGAGTTGTGAATGTGTGGTAAGGAGCCGGTGATGGCACACTCCATTCCAAACCTTGAGCTCCTTCCCAAGGCTTGGCTGAGACTTTTTCTCCCCCCCTGATGCATTTGATGACAATAAAGAGGAACAGGAGCTGAGTCGTGCCAAACATAAAGGCCCCAATACTGGAGATTTCATTGAAGTTGGCAAACTGCATGGCATAGTCAGGAATTCTTCTAGGCATACCTGCCAAACCGACAAAATGCATTGGGAAGAATGTCAGATTCATACCAGTAAACGACAGCCAGAAATGTACTTTAGCCAACGTTTCGTCATACATATAACCTGTCCATTTTGGAAGCCAGTAGTAACAGGCAGCAAAAATGGCAAAGATGGCACCAGGAACCAGTACATAATGGAAATGAGCAACCACAAAGTAGGTGTCGTGATACTGGAAGTCAGCAGGGGCTATAGAAAGCATCAATCCTGAGAATCCCCCAATGGTAAACAGCACTACAAATGCCGTAGAAAACAGCATCGGCGTCTCAAAGGTCATTGAGCCGCGGAACATGGTGGCCACCCAGTTAAATACTTTTACTCCGGTTGGTACAGCAATCAGCATGGTGGCATACATAAAGAACAGCTCACCAATAAGTGGTATCCCCACGGTAAACATGTGATGCGCCCAGACAATAAACGACAGTAACGCAATACTGGCAGTGGCATAAACCATCGATGTATAGCCAAACAGATGCTTACGGGCAAAAGCTGGAATAATTGCTGAGACGATTCCGAAAGAGGGGAGAATCATAATGTAAACTTCAGGGTGCCCGAAAAACCAGAAAATATGCTGGAACAATACCGGGTCACCACCTCCTCCAGCATTAAAGAAACTGGTACCAAAGTGGATATCCATCAACATCATGGTAACCGTAGCTGCCAAGACTGGCATTACGGCAATCAGCAAGTAAGCAGTAATCAGCCAAGTCCAAACAAACAGCGGCATTTTCATCATGGTCATACCAGGAGCCCGCAGGTTAAGGATCGTGGTAATGATATTGATAGCACCCATGATGGAAGAGACTCCCAGCATATGGATGGCAAAAATAAAGAAAGTCGTTGATGGAGGTGCGTAGTCTGTCGATAGGGGTGCATAGAAGGTCCAACCGAAGTTAGGGCCACCACCTCTCATAAACAATGTACTCACCAGCATAACTGCTGCAAACGGAAGTATCCAGAAACTCCAGTTATTCATTCTAGGCATGGCCATATCAGGAGCCCCAATCATCATTGGAATCATCCAGTTAGCCAGTCCAACAAACGCGGGCATAACGGCGCCAAATACCATGATCAATCCGTGCATCGTGGTCATCTGGTTAAAGAAGGCTGGTTCTACAACTTGGAGCCCTGGCTGAAATAGCTCAGCCCTAATGATCATGGCCATGGCTCCTCCAGTCAGAAACATAATGAAGCTGAACCAAAGGTACATACTGCCAATGTCTTTGTGGTTGGTGGTAAGAACCCAGCGCATCCAACCTTTAGCAGGGCCATGGTGGTAATTTCCGTGCCCTTGTGAAGAATTATTTTGAACAGAATCAGTTACCGAAGTCATATCAGTGCTCTTTACAGGCTAGCCTGTTTGTTATCTGGCATGGGCTGCTTGGCCGGATCTTCTATATTTACCAGTTTCCTTGTACTCCACTATCTCTTTTGGTGTGACTACTTCACCCGTGTTGTTACCCCAAGCATTACGCTCGTAGGTAATAACTGCGGCAAGATCAGCTTCATTAAGCTGACCAGCAAAAGCCTGCATGGCGGACCCTTTCTTACCGTTCATAACGATGTCTACATGAGCACCAATCTGATCTGCCTTAATAGCCATATGACTGCCTTTGAGAGCAGGGAATATCGGTGGCATACCTGCACCGTTTGGCTGATGACAGGCAGCGCAAACCTTGTTGTATGTCTGGGCACCTTGCGCCATCAACTCATCCATGGTCCAGGTTTTATTTAGAAGTTCCTGTTTTTTTTCTGCCTCTAACTTTTTCAACTGGAGCCAAACTTTATAGTCTTCCGGTGACTTTGCCTCAACGACAATCGGCATATAACCATGATCCTTACCACACAGTTCTGCACACTGCCCACGGTAAGTACCTGGTACATCAATATTCGTCCAAGCTTCGTTAATGAATCCGGGAATAGCATCACGCTTTACAGCCAGAGCTGGAACCCACCAAGAGTGAATGACATCAGCTGCAGTTACCAGAAAGCGAACCTTCTTACCGACAGGAAGAACAAGTGGTTCATCAACCTCAAGCAGGTAATTTTGATTCTTGGCCCTGATATTAAGAATCTGTTCTTTGGGCGTACTCAGGTTGCTAAAAAAAGAAACATCTTCTCCCATATATTCATACTGCCATTTCCACTGATAACCGGTTATTTTGATATCAATATCAGCCTCATCTGTGTTGTAGATATCAATCAGTGTTTTGGTAGCCGGAATAGCCATTAGCACAAGAATTATAAATGGAATGGACGTCCATACGATTTCTACCAGAGTACTTTCATGGAACTGTTGTGGTACGGCACCTTTGGATTTTCTGTGTTGGAAAATTGAATAAAACATGACACCAAAGACAATCATGCCAATAACGACACAAATCATCAATATGGTCATGTGAAGCCCATAGATATTGCGACTGACAGCCGTAACACCTTCTGTCATGTTGACTTCCCATGAAGCACGGCTACTACCAGTTACAGCCAGTCCCATAAGAAGAAGAAAGAGAGATTTCGCCTGCTGCATCATTCCCTTACATCCCCTAACTATCCGCTGATCGCAGCGGGAACTTCTTATTATTGTGCATACTTGTTGTACTGCTTTACTTGTCATAGGTGTGACTGGCAACAGGGCTATAAACCGCCAAGCTGCTAGTGTCACGATACTGACCTGTCCATTGGACTTGTATTGTTACAAATATTCATTATCTACACCTTACAGCGGAATTATATACGATACGCTCCATTTACGAAGATAAACAACAAATTGATCCATTTGGGCGGAAGAAACATTGCTTTGATCTACCTGACCTGAAAATCTCCACTACATCCAATTAAGAGCGGATATGCAATCAGTATTGAGATAAAGCCAAGCTACTTTACATACACACAATTGCAAATCCAACAACACAAACCACAGAAAAACTATGGTAATACACCACGAGCATAACGCCATAAGTCTGACAAAAATAGTTTACAGAGTATAGTGCTTGAAAACCATTAAACAACAACGAAGAAAAGAAATGGGATCTTCAATTTCAAAACACTATGATAGTCGTTTATTTATAACTTAAGGTATTCATTACCACCACCTATAAGACCTGTAATTAAATGGCATTTTTTTATTCAGGTACCTATTTGGTTACAATGCATCTTCCAAGTTTCTAATTTAATTTTGGTTAGACGAGATAATCCATTGCGTTATATAGGCTTAAGGCTGTTTGTACATACTCATGCTACAGGTGGAGAGTGATTTAAGTACTTTAATTGTCTGGCAAAGACTACGGAGGAGCCATTAGGGATTTTTTAAAAAAACACCACCATGCCTAAAGCCATTAAAATCCAAGGTATATAGCTAAAATTTTAGACTTGAACTCACGTTAATTTAATAAAAATTCAATTGCAATCTCCTATTACAGACAAAACTCCTCTGTGTAGCCTAAATGAGATGTTCGACTTTTCTTACTTTCCATGGAAGTCGAACATTTCCTGATTTTCTAGGGATTCAGCCAATACGACTATATGACCAAACTATGGAAAACCGAGGACAGCTTCATACTTACACGTCGATAGCCGGCAGATTAAGAATAATTATGCTGCTTTAACTTGCACTATTTTCGCTGTGCCATTGGCAAGGCAGGGATTTTAAATTTTCATGGCCTAGAAAAAAGTCAATCATCTCGTAGTCTTATTGATCTTAAACATCTTAGGTTCATTTTTATAGTACGAACAGAATATTTTCTATGCCGTACCATATCAAAGTTAGCAACTGACAAAAATAAACAGCTTTCAAACAGCATTTCATAAAATCACGTACGGACAAGCTAGCATAGCTCATATTGTGTTTAATTTTTTAATTACACAACAAATTCTATAAATCAGCAAATACAGCTATTTATAGTACTTTCTAAAATTTTTATTTATAATTGTCTTCCCCCCACCTTATCAGGGATATACCTACTCGGTAAAAATACTTTAAATTTGGTGGATCGTCAATTGTCTTTCCTTCAATCAGCTCAGATGTCACTCTTGATTATTTATCGTTCACTCATTAATTCCCTGAAAACATAATAATACCAATCTGTGGTGTGATTCTGTTATGGCTTTTCCTTCTGTTTTAGCGGCTGCATTGTCGTATCAAAATAACCACACCTGTTATGATCAATAATCAAGAGCAACATGTTACTGGCTTGAAGGAAAGACAATGGATGATCATCAAAATTTCAGGTGTTTTTTACGAGTCGGTATATTCCTGATAGTGGTGGATAAAGAAAGTTAAATTATCCACATTTTAATTACTCTCAATGGGCAGAACCATCAAACATTAGCATATTCATCACCATTCTTCAGCCAGCGATTAACCAAAGCATTGACACTTTCCGGTTCCTGTTTAATTAATTCCTGAGCTGCAGTTTGTACAACCATAAGCAAGTCTCGATCACGCTCAAGATCAGCAACCAAGAATTTCGCCAGCCCCGTTTGCCTAGTACCAAAAACCTCCCCATGGCCTCGCAATTCCAGATCCTTTTCAGCAATAACAAAGCCATCATTTGTATCTCTTATCACTTGAAGGCGCTCCCTGCTTTGCTGGGAGATAGGTGAGTGATACATCAAAAGACAGTGGCTGGCTACATGCCCTCGACCGATCCGGCCCCGAAGCTGATGTAACTGGGCAAGCCCAAGTCTTTCAGGATTTTCAATAATCATCAGGCTTGAATTGGGAATATCAACACCCACTTCAATCATGGTGGTCGTCACCAAAAGATGAAGATGACCTTCCTTAAAGGCCTTCATAACTTCCGTTTTTTCGCTGCCTTTCATCCGTCCATGTACCAGTCCAATGGACAACTCTGGCAGTGTTTCTCTCAACTGATCTGCAGTCACTTCTGCTGCCTGACACTGCAATGCCTCAGATTCTTCAATTAGAGTACATACCCAATAAGCTTGGCGTCCCTCAAGGCAGGCTGTTTTCAGACGTGTAATAACTTTTTCACGGTGATCATCACCAATTACTACCGTATTGATTGGCGTACGCCCTGGAGGTAGCTCGTCAATCACAGAAACATCAAGGTTTGAATAGGCACTCATGGCTAAGGTCCTGGGAATAGGCGTTGCTGTCATAATCAGCTGATCTGGTAAACCACCATTCTGCTCACCTTTTTTCCTCAATGCCATCCGCTGATGAACACCAAATCGATGCTGTTCATCAATCACCACCATACCAAGCTTATGGAAAATAACATCATCATGAAACAGAGCATGAGTTCCAACGACCACCATTGCTTCACCAGACGCTATTTTTCCAAGCACTCCCTGCCGGTTTTTCCCTTTGGTTTTACCTGAAAGAAAAACCATTGTGATACCTAGAGGTTTGAGCCAGTTTGAAAAGTTCAGCTGATGCTGTTCAGCTAGAATTCCTGTCGGCGCCATCACTGCCACTTGATAACCATTATCTACTGCCTGTAATGCAGATAGAGCGGCGACCACAGTTTTCCCTGAGCCAACATCACCTTGCACAAGACGAAGCATTGGTAGACTAATAGCCATATCTTTACTAACATCTGCCACAACACGCTGCTGAGCGGAGGTCAGGGAAAAAGGAAGCTGTTCCAGCATTTTTCGAGTTAGTTGATTTGTGGGTGGCATGGTAAAACCACCGATAGACTGTACCCGTTTCCTGAGCTGCAGGAGGCTTAGGTTATGAGCAAGCAGTTCTTCAAAGGCCAGACGCTTCTGAGCAGGATGTCGACCATCGCTTAGAAGTACTATTGATTCTTCCGGTGGGGGTTGATGCAGTAATCGCACGGCTTCCACCAAAGAACTGAGTCGATATTTTTGCCGAATTTCAGTTGGAAGCAATTCCTGTAGAGAGCTTTCATTAGTCAGAAATTTCAGTGCCTGTTCACACAGGCTGCGAATTTGTGTTTGTGTCAGACCTTTTGTCGCCGAATAAACAGGCGTTAATGTTTCTTCTACTTCAGCAGGGGCATCCGTTTTGATCACCAGATATTTAGGATGATAAATCTCCAGCCCGGTAGCACCTCGGCGAGGCTTACCAAAACATCGAACTTCAACGCCAAGCTTTAAATTGTGTTTCTGAGCGGCAGTAAAATGGAAAAAGCGTAAACTGATTGACCCAAATCCATCACCTATCCGACATAGCAGACTGCGACGCTTTCCTATCACGATATCTGATGCCAGAATTTTCCCCTGAATCACAACATCAGTATTGGGCTGTAAAGCACCCATTGGTGTAACTCTGGTTCGATCCTGATAACGAAGAGGTAAATGAAAAAGCAGATCTTGAATATTGTGAATGCCTATTCTGGACAATTTGTCAGCAATGGCATCACTAACGCCTTTTAACGTTGTAACTGGAATGTTATTTAATGACCTATTCATATTCACCGTTACTGATCCATGGTCTGCTTATGTGGTAATCGAGCACTGCCTCCTCACATTGGAAAGCACATCAATCGCTTTTGGTCTCTGAAAGCTGGCCAGTCAAGCCAACGGCACTGTCCGACTGGGAGAAGGGTAACGGAAAGGCTTGGTGCTGATAATATTATGGACATAATGATGATTATCACTGATGATTGCGGAAGCACACTGATTCCAATCCCCAAAGCCACCATATGCCGAATGGTCTCCAGTGAGGTTGCCTCAATACCACTGCCATCACTCTCCGCTTCTTTTTTGTTCGCCAACATCTGGTAGGCTTCCAGTACCTGATAACGAAAGCAATGCCCATATCGCAGAAATAGCTCTTCTTTCACCAAATCAGAATGGTCAATTTCTTTCTGTTTCTCTCAGGGATGTCCTCTAGGCAATAGAACCATGAACAATTCATCATAAAGCGACTTGGTTAAAACATACGGTTCATGAAATGGCAAAATAATAATAATGTAGTCCCATTCACCAAGCGCAGCTTCCTGTGAAGACCGGACGGGAAGTTCTCCTAAATAGAGAGCGGCATATTGGGATCGGTCTGTGCCAGTTGTTGGATCAAATTAGGACAGAGATAGGGGTTAATAGTGTAGATAGCACCGACTATAAACAAAGGTTAGCTGATCCTGACCTGTTTTTGCAAACCTCTTAATTGTTGATGCCTCTTCAAGCACTTTCTGCAGCTGACTGACAATCAACTCGCCCACCGGAGTCACTCGAATCGCATTGCACGTCCTCTCAAACAGGGCAACACCAAGCTCATCTTCCAGTTTTTTGACCACAAAACTCAAGGGGCTGGCTGACAAAGCACTTACTGGTAGCTATGCCAAAATGCTGCCCTTGAGTAAGGGGCAATGTAGCGAACGTGAGTTAGACAATATGATCCCTTGCGCTACACAGGCTTCAGCCCTTTTGCACATATTCATGTTACAGGGCAAGAGTGATTTGAGTACTTTATTGATTGCTAAAGGCTAAGAAGTGGCATGGGGAACTTTTTAAAAAGTTCCCCATGCCCAAAGGCCTTAAAATACAAGGGCTGTAGGCAAAATCTTAGCTGGAACTCTCATTATAGAAATTATGGCAGTGTAATAGTCATTTTCAATTGACGCAATGAACAGGCCTGCAAGACTGGCAAGGATCTTCGTACCATCTATAACGTAATGGTGTAAATTTGTACACCCTTACTAAATGGAATCGACATTATGATTTTTTGGAGATTATATCAAACAATAGAAGATAGCTATGAATAAGCTCAATATATTAATTGCTGGCTGTGGATATGTTTGTTGTGAATTGGCTCGACAGCCTATAGGCATGAAATGCTTTAATGTTTGGTGGGCTGCACAGGGATATTTCAAAACTTCCATTCATGGTATATCCAATTAAGGGCGATCTGTTTCGGGAAGACGATCTTGGCTAGTGGCTAAGGCACTTAGATTATGTTGTCTACTCTGCTGCATCTTATGTAAGCTCCGAAGAGAAATATCGACGGGCTTATATTAGTGGACTCCAGAATATTCTGAACCGTCTAAAGAAAGATAAGTACAACCTTAGGCGAATTTTCTTTACTTACAGCATCAGTACCTTTACATCAAAATGGCTGAGAGTGGTTGACTTAAACGTCTGAAACCTGCCAATAAAATTCAATATCAAGGTTATGTTGGAAGTGGAAATATTGTTACTAATCTCTTCCTTCTAGGTAACAGTCATTAGTTTTGGCGGTATATACGGATCCGGGAGAAACTTCGTAACATGCCTAGTTTTAAAAGGCGAAGGCTGTCCAAAAGAGTCAGCAATATACAGCAACTTGATTCACCAAAAGGACTGCGCAGGTATTATTGCTCGCCTTGTTCGCAGAGGTATGGATAACCTGCCGGGTGATGACTTATATCTGGGAATCAATAGTTACCCTGCAATAATCCGTGAGGTACTGCAATGGTTGGGCAACCAACTTGGAGTGTTATTGGATAATGTTAATTATTCATCGCCACAGAGAGAAAACAAAAGATGCTCAAGCCATAGGCTGGCTACAAGTTTTACTTCCACGACTTCAGAACCTAGTATTCAAGTATTCTCCACGGCAGGCAGTAAGTATTAATATTAGCTTATGTTGACATAAAACTGCCAACAGAACCTGCTCATCCACAATGAGGAAAAGTCTGAAACGTCCTTATTTAAGGATTATTAACGATTTATCAAGATATAATTCACAGAGTTATCCACAGGGTTTAAAAGTACAGAGTACAAATAATGATGTTGTGTCACTGTTTTTTAGCTATCAATATTGGGGATATTTCTATACGGTTAATAAGTTAGATTTTTAACAGCTGAAAGAGTGTTATTTTGTGAGCATAGTCATATTACCGCCTGTAGCACCAACAAATATCTTGGAGCAAGGTCAAAATCCAGAACGAAACCAGAGCAGTAAATATTTACACTCCTATTATGGCAGATCTGTATATGAATATTCCAGTGAAACCGCTGGGACTATACTAGGTAAAGAACCTGTGTACTGTGAGTTTAACAAAAACCAATCGGAGATTATGAACTCGTCATTCAAGAACCATTGCCAATTCTATGCTCATTGTACAGATTGTCTAAGGTTTCAAGATAAAGGCGGTAACCAAGACAAA
Organism: Borostomias antarcticus; assembly: GCF_949987555.1. Taxonomy (NCBI): domain Eukaryota; kingdom Metazoa; phylum Chordata; class Actinopteri; order Stomiiformes; family Stomiidae; genus Borostomias; species Borostomias antarcticus. Next base: position 461,689 of record NW_028175663.1, read on the forward strand.
ACCACTAAAACTCTACAGATTAATGAAAGCCATGCATCAACTGCTATAAGTCTGTTATTGCGAGCAAAGCATAGTCATTCAAATGAATTTGTTGTTAACGTGACAGAAAGTTGTAAAAGAATAAAGCCTACGACAAAATCAATTCACAAACTAAAGTGGTTATAGCTATCAGGACACATAGACTCTGGTATTATCCAAGCCACATAAGTGGTGTCCAAATGTCAGAAAAGAAAGTTAAAATCTATACGGTATAGTTCAAGGAATCAGTTGTAGAACTGCCTGTAGAATCAGATCAGCCAGTCACTGAAACCGCAAGAGATATTGGTGTTAACGTTTATACTCTGCATACCTAGATTGCCAAGTATCATTACCCTAAGTTAACTCTTCAATTTTGGCTACAGGCATCGTATTTTAAGGGTTTTAGTAATACTGATGTTTTTTTGAAAAGTAGCCACTGGCTTTTTCAGAGCCTTTGCTAGCCAATTAAGCACTAAAATCACTCTTTTCCTGTAACATTAATATGTACAAAAAGGCTGAAGCGTTATGTAGTGCAATGGATTATCTCGTCGCACTTACGTTAAGTTATCTGGAAAAGTTGAGAAGAATGATAAGCACGTATACGACGAGCTGAAACGTTCATGTAAAGAAGTAGCAAGGCTTAAAGATGGCATTACATCTTAAACAAGGTGGTAGCCTTCTTTGTGATAGAAGGTCTCTCAGATTACTGTTTATTAGAGACCATCAGGCTAGCTTCAGTATCAGAGCCATGTGCTTGGTTATGTTTATATCATGTACAGTCTATTACGATTGGCGTCCCCTCCATGAGTCGAAAAGATCCTAGGAAGGCAGAGCATTGAAGGTAAATAACGTTAGTTAGATGCTCAGAAAGTCATTGGTACACCTTCTGTTAGTACTGGAACATCAATATGTGGCTTTCTGGGCTACCGTTCATAGGCAATCAATCCTGACATATTGGTTACAGTAATGGTAAACCTGATTACCATTGTTCATCAGCCAGCTTAAGGAGCTCTGCTGCCATGTGGTAAGTCCGCGCAGCCATGTAATCAAGCCTTGATATCATTGCTTTCAAATCAAAGTGTCGGTTGAATCTATAGCAATATTCAGCAAGGTATCTTGGCAGATGCTTCGGGCTAATATTGTGGTAACTGCCTTGCAGAGAATTTTTAACGTTCCAGATCATGGCGTTGACCTCTGCTGTTATGTGGGTATCAGGCGTCGGCTATTACTGTGAATGCACCGAGGCCCTCACTGACAACACCGCAGGTATGATCACCTAGATGCTCTTGCGCTCAGAGTTCCAGCTCCTTTTTCTGGAAACTAGTGACCATGCTGAAACGCATATACAGAGGGTAGTTTTTCTCGTTGGTTTGCACTGCGGGAATAAATTGGTGTTGGTTTTCAGAACCTCTTCCCCGTTTGCCTCCATGTTTTTATCACTCCAGTAGGAATCATCCATGTGAACATGTCCATGCGTGGGCGGTTGTAATTACGTTCTCTCATTACCTGCATAAGGCTGTACTTCAAGCGCCAAACATACTTATAAGTGATTCTCAGATGTCTCGAGAGCTACAGCCCTATATGCCATTCTTGGTCTGAGTCATTAAAAACATGCCTAGAAACCAAGTGGTAAAGGGCAGTTTGCTAGCTTCCATAATGGTGCCACTGGGCAATGATGTCTGGTGACGGCAGCGGTTGCACTGATAGAGCTAACGGGTTTTTATGGTGCACTACTCCCGACAACAACACATAGGATATTCAAACCAATTCGGCCACTGCCATTTGAAAAACTGGTCACAGTATTGTTGCTCCTAGCTATATTGCCGCGAGAACTCCACAAGGCTCATGCCTTTCTGAAACTGAATTTTGTTCTTGTCCATGAAGCACCTTTTACTTTGAGAAAAAACAGTGCTGTAAGTCTAGACGAGAATTAGGATTAGGTTAGATGGTAATCAAGAAGTTCAATGGCGAACGGTGTCGAGTATGTTCGATTTGCGAAGTATTCTTCAACTGATCATTTACGCTTTCTATTACTGCCAGTGTATGTAACATCACTTTATCAAAGGCCTTTAGCTATTTTGGTTTCATATTTGCCTTGACTTGCGTTACTAGGTTCAGGCCTTTCTCCTGCTACCAAGCTACCAAGCTACCAAGCTACCAAGCTACCAAGCTACCAAGCTACCAAGCTACCAAGCTACCAAGCTACCAAGCTACCAAGCTACCAAGCTACCAAGCTACCAAGCTACCAAGCTACCAAGCTACCAAGCTACCAAGCTACCAAGCTACCAAGCTACCAAGCTACCAAGCTACCAAGCTACCAAGCTACCAAGCTACCAAGCTACCAAGCTACCAAGCTACCAAGCTACCAAGCTACCAAGCTACCAAGCTACCAAGCTACCAAGCTACCAAGCTACCAAGCTACCAAGCTACCAAGCTACCAAGCTACCAAGCTACCAAGCTACCAAGCTACCAAGCTACCAAGCTACCAAGCTACCAAGCTACCAAGCTACCAAGCTACCAAGCTACCAAGCTACCAAGCTACCAAGCTACCAAGCTACCAAGCTACCAAGCTACCAAACTACCAAACTACCAAACTACCAAACTACCAAACTACCAAACTACCAAACTACCAAACTACCAAACTACCAAACTACCAAACTACCAAACTACCAAACTACCAAACTACCAAACTACCAAACTACCAAACTACCAAACTACCAAACTAATAACTTCTCAGAGGCATAGCCCTTATCTCTATAAATACAACGAGTAAACTATTTGGTTATATCTGGTACTGGTTTACGGTCATCGGCGTTAGCCGTTGTCCGGCAAATGACAGAATTTTTCCAAGATGGTTAATGATAAGGTGTAACTTAAAACCAAACTTTCAACCTGTAGACGTTTTCCTCCGTTTAGCCTCTTTACTGAAGACCTTGTGGCTGTTGATCCTATGGTTGTTACAGACAACGATGGGCGTAGATTTAATGAATGACAGGCCGTTTGTTGCCCAATGACATGAGACTTTAGCTGCTTTTCACCACCACAATTAATATTTTCCTGAATACCACTGTCCAAACGGTAAAAGACATTGGGTGCGGTTCTTTTGATACGACAATGCAGCCGCTAAAGCATCATGGTTTTCTATATATCTGGTAACGAAAAAGAGACGGTTTTATGGTGGTATAACGTCGTCAAACCAATAACTCCATAATACCGTCTCTCGTGAACGCATCTCACGCCAATACCATCGATTATTCATTCTTCTCACCAGCTCGTGATTATTTGGGCGCTATCATTCAGCACCTTGAATCCACTATCCAACAATAGTATGGCACCATAGAGAGCTATATTCAGACTGAGGGCAACGAAGTGTTGCGCCTTCTACTCCAAGAGTATCTGGATAAGCAGCCCAATTATGAGCCGTAGCAATCATCGGGAACTGGTAGTGACGGTGAGCAGAGAAATCACGTCAGGAAAAATACCTCCAGACAACTGACTAGCTTGTTTAGTTCTGTCTTAGTCAGGCGTTAAAGTTATAACCAGAGGAAGCAATTCAGAGTGTTTCCGCTGGATGCTCAGTTAAACCTCAATACTGGCAAGTACTCTGATGACATGAGGGGGAAATTGTCAGAGATGTGATAGATCGCTCTTATGACCGAATGATTAAACTACATTGTGAGAGTTGCTTCGGTATGGTTGGGAAAAGACAGGCTATGTAACTGGTAGCGGATACGGCTCAACACTTTGAGTATTTTTACGAACAGCGCAAGGTTGGAATTGAGCAAATAGAATACCTGCAGATCCTAAGTTTTGATGGTAAGGGTTTGGTGATGCGTCCATAAGGGTTGAGGTAAGCAACTAGGAAGAACGCGCAAAAGAGTCAGCAAAAGCTGCAAACTAGGCTCAGTCCAAAAGAGAAGAAAGATCGCAAACGAATGGCACAGGTCGTTACCGGTATACGGTAAAACCAAATCCTCAAATAGCAGAATCTGTTATTGGCACGTATCGAAAGAGCGACAACGTTGTTAAATTACATTCTCCCTCTAGGAACTAAGAGAGTGTGGGCCAGTGTGAAAAGAGAGGAGTGAGCGCAAGGCGAGATCCAGAGCAGAAACGGCAGTTGGTTATTGTTATTGATGGGCACCATCATCAGCGGAAATTGATTACCGGGATTATGAAAAAGAATGGAGTTAAGGCAACCTTCATCATGGACTTCATCCATGTACTTGAATATCTGTGTAAAGCCGGTCACTGTTTACATAACAAGGGGAATGAGGCTATTGAAAGCTGGGTGGCAGAACGGTCATTAAAGATACTCAGTAGAAAATCTGCACAAGATGCAAGTGGAATCAGTTAAAGTGCGAGCAAGAGAGGTCTGACAAAGCTGTAGGTCATTGATAAGTGTGCAGGCAATCTTCAAAACACCGTCCCATGCTCTGCTATGACAAGGTGTGGATGCTGGCTATCCGATTGCCGTGGAGCTATTAAGGAAGCTTGCCGCCATGTGATCAATGACAGTATGGATCTAACCTAGGCAAAGTGAAATTTGCAAGAGGCAGAGGCTGTGTTGAAGCTACGCTCACTGGATTCAAGTGTAGATGGGCAGGTGTATTGGAACTTCCATAAGGAATGCTCTCGCCTTCGTAATCATGGAGAACTAATGAATGTGGCGTCGTAGCAAGGGTACCACTCCCGATTGCTTCCGTTGCCCGTAACTGCTACTCCTGACGACGACAGAATCAAACCAGCTGGTCAGTTGTTGGGAGGTATTTTTTCTGACATGATTTCTATGCTCACCGGCGCTACTAGGTACCGACGATTGCTGCGGCCCATCATTGGCCTGCTTATCCAGATACTCTTGGAGGAGAAGGCGAAACACTTCATTGCCTTAAGTCTGGGTGTAGCTCGCTATGGAGCCATGCTTTTGTTGGAGAGTGGATTCAAGGTGTTAAATGGTAGCGTCCAAATGATCACGAGCTGGAGAGGAGAATGAACAATCTATGGTATTGGTGTAGGATGCGTTCACAAGAAACGGTGTTATGGAGTTATTGGTTTGACGACGTTATATCACCATAAAACCGTCTCTTTTTCGTTATCTTATATATCGAAATCCTTGGTGTTTCAGCAGCTGCATTGTCGTATCAAAAGATACGTACCCAATGTAATTTACGACTTATTTCAACTCCAGAATTACCTCTATCTCAACTGGCACACCTTTTGGCAGCTCTTTTACGACAACCGCAGTACGGGCCGGGTAAGGATGTTTAAAGAACTCTGCCATAACCTCATTCACTTCCTCAAAGTTAGTCATATCAGTAAGGAAAATAGAAACTTTTGCAGCGTCATCCAAAGTACCACCTGCGGCCTTGGCAACTGCTTTAAGGTTTTCAAAACAAAGGCGTGTCTTGTCTTTAAAGCTTCCCTCTAGTAACTCCATAGTTTCCGGGACTAATGGTATTTGGGCTGAAATATAAACAGTAGTGCCAGATTTGACCGCTTGAGAATAGGTTCCAATTGCCTTTGGTGCCTTATCAGTATTAATCGTCTGTCTGTTACTCATCACATCACTCTCTTGAACCTGAACATCAGAAGCCTGCAGGAGTAAAGATTATCCTGAGGCTCTTGGAAAAACCGCAATGGGAGAGACTCGATACTAGGGTGTAAACATTATTTTTCAAGGATTAGAGGCAATATTTACTGGATAGTGGCTACTAACTAAAAAAGAATACCACTATCACCGTGTTTTATAAAAACGACCTTATGAGTCACGGCGTCGCCGAATGATGGAGTGGACACCCTTAATAACTCTTAGTCGTTTAATAATTTTTGCCAAATGAAGCCTATCGCGGACACTAAGAAGAAGCTGAACAATACTGCATCGAGAATCCTGTTCAACCATGCTGATCTTCTCAATATTTCCCTCCACTGCCGTGATTGTTGTGGCCATAGAAGCAATCATACCTCGATGGTGTTCTAGCTCGACGCTAAGCTCCACAGTAAACTCTCCGGAAACTTCTTTATCCCATTCAACTTCCAGAATTTTCTCTGGATTATGTCTAATCTCAGAAACATTTGGGCAGGTATCCGTGTGGATAACAATCCCCCGGCCAGAGCTGACATGGCCAACCACCGGATCCCCGGGGATAGGATAACAGCACTTACCAAAGCTGATAACCATTCCCTCAGAACCTCGAATAGACAACGGCTGTTCACTATTAGAAAGATCAAGCTGACTCTTGTTCTCCGGAAGACTACCTGGCTCAACTAGAATTTTTGCAACGATATAAGCCATACGATTACCAAGGCCAATATCTTCAAGCAGTTCATCAAGGTTATCCAGATTAAATATTGAAAGCTGCTTGCGAATAGTCTCTTCATTTATTTGATCCAAATTACTGTCAAAACTGACCAGAGCTTTACTCAGTAAACGTCGACCCAAGGCAATCGATTCATTTCTTTGCTGATGCTTGAGGAAGTGGCGGATATTTGATCGCGCTTTACCCGTAATAACAAAATTCAACCAAGCCGCATTCGGTCTTGCACCAGGGGCAGTGACAACCTCTACGGTTTGTCCGCTTTGCAATGGTTGACTGAGAGACGCTAAGCGTTTATTTATGCGACACGCAACACAGGTATTACCAACATCAGTGTGAACAGCGTATGCATAGTCAACAGGTGTCCCACCTTTGGGTAACTCAAAAATATGCCCCTTGGGTGTGAATACATATACTTCATCCGGGAAGAGATCGATTTTCACATTCTCTATAAATTCTATGGAGTCTCCTGCGTTCTTCTGCAGCTCAAGCACCCCTTTCAGCCATTGACGAGTTCTCGCATGGCTTCCAGACAGCGCTTCTTCACCAGACTTATAAAGCCAGTGGGCAGCAATGCCATTGTTGGCCATATCTTCCATCTCCTGAGTACGGATCTGGATTTCTATAGGCACTCCGTGCATACCAAACAGCGTTGTATGGAGCGACTGATAGCCATTGGCTTTAGGGATAGCAATGTAATCTTTAAAACGTCCAGGAATGGGCTTATAAAAATTATGGACGATGCCTAAGGCCCGATAACAGCTGTCGACCTTATCCACAATGATTCTGAACGCAAACATGTCCATGATGTCATCAAAGGACTTGCGTTGATTTTTCATTTTACTGTAAATGCTGTAGAGGTGCTTTTCCCTCCCAACAACACGACCTTTTAAGCTTTCTTCCTCAAGCCTAGTGGCAATAGCCTGCTGAACCTGCCCTACTAGATCTTTACGGTTACCACGGGCATTTCTCACCGCTTGGCTAATAAGCTTGGACCTCATTGGGTACATGGCAAAAAACCCCAAGTCTTCCAGCTCTGTTCTGAGGGTATGCATACCAAGACGGTTGGCAATAGGTACGTAAGTGTCCAGCGTTTCTTTGGCAATACGGCGGCGTTTATCAGGCCTGAGTACCCCTAGAGTTCGCATGTTATGGAGCCGATCAGCCAGCTTAACCAGAATGACCCGAATATCCTTGGCCATGGCCAGCGCCATTTTCTGGAAGTTTTCGGCCTGAGCCAGCGTTTTATTTTCAAAATGCATATGGGTCAGCTTACTGACCCCATCCACAAGATCTGCCACAACACTACCAAATTGCTCAGCAATATCCTGCTTTTCAATACCGGTATCTTCAATCACATCATGCAGCATGGCTGCCATCAGGCTCTGATGGTCCATATGCATATCAGCAAGAATGGAGGCTACTTCAAGGGGATGAATAATGTAAGGGTCGCCACTTCGGCGCGTTTGTCCGTCATGGGCCTGCTCAGCATAATAGTAGGCCCGACGAACTAGGTTGACCTGCTCGTGATTCAGATAGGACTTCAAGCGGCCGGCAAACTCATCGATGGTCAGCAAAGTCCGCTCCTTACGCGCAGCTCATCCATTGCACCTTCTTAATCTTCAAAAGACTCTTATCTTTAAGAAAGTCGAAGGTAAAACGCTTATTGTTCTACATCAGCCAGAAACATTGCTGCTTCGTCGTCATCAACCGTACGGTCATCAACAGAAAGAGCGGTAACCAGCCCTTCTGCAATCTCACGCAGAGCTACAACTGTTGCTTTATCATTTTCCCAATCAACCTTGGGGTCTTTTCCACCAATCGTTAATTGGCGGGCACGTTTCGAAGCAACCATAACCAGTTCAAATCGGTTGTCTACGTTATCCAGACAGTCTTCTACAGTTACTCGAGCCACATTTTACTCCATCAATTAGTACTAATGCCGATTTGCCGGACCATTTAGTGTACTTTACGACCAACAGGCAGACAAGCTCTAGCACGGTTAGTGTTTGCTCCATACAGACTGAGGATTATAGTATCCATAAGAATTTCCAAAGCAGATAAAAAAGACCTACCTTAAAATAAATTACCATTCGGCTAAAAGCTTGGAATAAATATTATGGTCAATACTTCTGATAGCCCTGAAAGTACAAAGAAAATCAACGATCTTCGCGGTGCAATGGCAAAGCATGGCATCGACGCTTGGATCATCCCAACTTCTGATGCACATAACAGTGAGTATGTTGCCAAACACTGGGAAGGTCGTGCTTGGCTGTCCGGATTTACCGGTTCTGCAGGCACGATTGTGGTAACAAAGGATAAAGCTGCCATGTGGACTGATGGTCGATATTTTATCCAAGCATCAGAGCAATTGGCTGGTTCAGAAATAATTTTGATGAAAGATGGCATGCCAGAGGTCCCAGCCATGGTAGACTGGGTTGGAAATGAGGTTAAAGAAAAAGGAGTGGTTGGTTTTGATGGTGCAGTTCTTAGCCTGAGTACTACAAGAGGCCTTGAGAAAAAGCTGGTAGATAAAGCCATTTCTTTGAAAGGGGACCATGATCTGCTGGAAGAGATTTGGGAAGATCGTCCAGAGTTGCCAGCTAACCCTGTATTCCTCCACGGAGTGATTTACGCTGGCAAAACCCTCTCAGAGAAAGTCTTTGAAGTACGGGAAATTCTCAATGAGAGGAAGGCAACAGAGCTTCTAATCACCTCACTGGATGATATTGCTTGGCTATTTAATCTCCGCGGGTCTGATATAGAGTGTAATCCAGTTTTTCTTGCCTATGCCATGATTGCTGAGGAGAGTATTACACTGTTCATAAATAAAAGCAGAATTGAAACAGATGCTCTGGTTGCACTTGGAAATGACGGTGTAGGGATAGCTGGATATCATGAAATTCTAGAGAGGTTATCAAACCTTCCAGACAGTACCAGCCTTATGCTGAACCCTGCCAGCACCAGTTATAAGCTTGCCTCTGATCTTCCTTCTTCCATTACTATGATTGAAGACCGGCTGCCCACTACAGAGCTGAAAGCTATCAAAAACAGTACCGAAATTGAACAGATGAAAGAGTGTCATCGTCGCGATGGTACTGCGATGGTTCGTTTTACCCACTGGCTTGAGAGCAATATCCCCACAGGAAAGCTAAATGAGGTCAATATTAACGAGCAGCTGTTTAAGTTCCGATCAGAATCAGAGTATTTCAAAGGGGTGAGTTTTCCTTCCATCGTTGGTTACGCCGGGCACGGTGCTATTTGCCACTACTGTGCAGATGCAGAATCCGCTTATAAAATTGAAAACAAAGGGTTGCTTCTAATCGATTCTGGTGCCCAGTACCAAGATGGCACCACTGATATCACTCGTACTTTTGCCTGTGGCGAGATGACCAGCGAAGAGATGAGGGACTACACCTTGGTTCTGAAGAGCCATATTGCTTTGGCTACCGCTAAATTCAAGGAAGGAACCCGCGGAATACAACTGGATGCCATTGCTAGGCAGTCATTATGGAGAGAAGGTATCGACTTTAATCACGGTACCGGTCATGGTGTTGGCTACTTCCTGAATGTGCATGAGGGTCCCCAGATCATTAGCCCAAAGTGGTTCGATGTCGCCCTCAAGCCAGGTATGCTAATTACCAACGAACCTGGCATTTATCGTGATAACAAACATGGGGTAAGGCTGGAAAATATCATGCTGGTTACTGAGGATATGGAGAATGAGTTTGGGAAATTCTTTAGGTTCATTACCATTACACTGGCCCCCTTTGATACTCGACCTCTAGTAAAAGAACTGATGTCAGATTCAGAGATTCAATGGTTAAATACATATCATGCAACTGTGAGAAAAGAGCTATCACAATCAATGCAGGAAGGGGATCTGAGATGGCTGAATGGAGCTACTGAGACTTTGTAAATTAACGTTGTTTTGACGCTATAATCACTAGCACTACATAGGCTTAAGCCTATTTGTACATATTCATATTACATACAAATAGTGATTTGAGTACTTAATTGGCTGGCAAAGGCTCAGAAGAAGCCAAGGTGCACTTTTTTTAAAACATCACTATGACTCAAGCCCTTAAAATCCAAGGGATATAGCCAAAATTGGAGCGTCTAATTCACGTTAAATTATCAATATCCTTTGTAGCGAGGCATATAACATATAAGGAGCTTCGAGCAGTTGACTGATATAGCTAGATTTGCTCTTTTATGAACTACCAGTGTCCCCTGCCAGCTTCAATTCTATGCTGTTCTGTTTCTTTTCACAAAACTGTATGAGCCCTTATACAGAACCATGTTTCTTTATTCTAGGAGGAATCCTTAAGGGCAATTTTTTGTGGGCTTTTTATACGACAGAGGAACCGTAATAACATCATTGGTTTAGATATATCCGGTAACGGAAAAGAGATGATTTTATGGTTATATACTGGCGTCAAACCAATAACTACCGTGAGTTAGGTACTTCAGTTTCTGCTACATCCCTTGGATTTTAAGTACTTTAGTCATAGTGATGTTTTTTTGAAAATGGCTCCATGGCTTCTTCGGAGCATTTGCCAGCCAATAAAGTACTTAAATCACTCTTTCCTGCAACATAGATATGTACAAAAGGCTGAATCCTATATAGTTCAATGGATTATCTCGTTTAGTTAACGTTAAAACCGTCTCTTTTTCGGTACCTCATATATCGTAGGCCATGATGTTTTAGTAGCTGCACTGTCGTATCAAAAGAGTTGAGCCAAACAGATAACAATATTTAGCAAGGGACCTTAGCAGATGCTTTTGGTTAATATTGTAGTAACTGGGTTTCAGAGAATTTTTGACGTTCTCTATTATGGTGTTGACCTACGTACACAACTCATTAGTCATTTATTCATGACCATCACCCGTCAACACTGCTGTGTGTAGGTGTCCGGCGTTGGCTATTTCTGTGAGTGCCCCGAGGCCATAACTGACAACACAGCGGGTATGATAACCGATATGCTTTTGCGCCCAGAGTTACAGCTCCTTTTCCCGGAAACTGGTGACCATGCTGAAACGCATATACAGCTGGTGGTTTTTCTCGTTGGTTTGCACGGCGGCGGCAACAAATGGGTGGTTGTTTTCAGAACTTCTTACCCGGTTGCCCCATGTTTTTCACCACCCCAGTAGGAATCATCCAACTGCACATGTCCCTGAGGGGGACGGCTGTCATCCAGTTTTTTCGTTACCTGCGTAAGTTTGTATTTTAAGCGCCAAGCAGCGTTATAAGAGATTCCATGCTGTATCTAAAGCTCCAAAGGTAATATGTCATTCTTGGTCTGAGTTATTAAAAACATGCCTAGAAACCAAGGGGTAAATGGCAGTTTGTCAGCTTTCAGAATGGTGCCACTGGTCCCTGCATGTCATTGGCTATATTACTGAAAGAACTCTACAAGGCTCATGCCTTTCTAAAACTGAATTTTGTTCTTGGCCATGACTCCCATCCTACTTAGAGTAAAACAACTGTCTTTAGTTTAGACGAGAAGAATACTTAGGTCAGATGGTCATAAGGGAACCATAAGCATGGAACACTGTGGTTTTATGACTGGCGGGAAGTGTTTATCCAATTACAGTACACGCGCTCCAGTGTAGTGACGTTGTTTGACACTGCCTTCAATATCCCTAAACTCAAGAGCCAGCCTGATTATTTTTGTAAGGTTTAGCATAACATAAGGTCGAGCCGTTGGCACTGCTAGCGATGCTTATACAGACCCAAACCAAAGAAGGGAATTAAGTAATAAGAGCGTATCTGAGGGTTGGGATATTTCTAAAGGATAGCAGTGACTATTTCAATTATACACTGGACGGATAGAGAATAGCCAAGAAGATAGACTTGATAAGATCATTTATCTTCCGGTACGTAGCCTTCAGTGGTGTCAATATCTTTACCGGAGAAATATTTATCCATCTGCTCCATTAGGTATTGACGAGCTTCAGGCTCTAGCAGATTAAGGTGTTTTTCGTTGATCAGGCGAGTTTGGTGAGACTGCCATTCGGTCCATGCTGCCTGAGACACATTTTCAAAGACCCACTGCCCTTTTGGACCTGGTAACGGTGGTACCATCAAGCCTTCAGCTTTTTTCTTAAGTTTTATACATTGAACCATTCTGGCCATGGTTTTCTCACTGCGTCAGTTAATGTCTATTGATTGTATATTAGCGATTAAATGCGCTTGATAGAAATTCCTTTTAGGAAGAGCAGCTGACTTCAAGCTTTTTGCTCCATTACGGAGGTTCTGCTACATCGTGCTCAAAGTTATGGTGCTCATCAAAATGGGTCCCAAGAACGGTCATCAGATTTTCTACTTCCTAGTAATTGCCTGCTTAGCCAGTTAGATGGCCTGTTGGGCAAGGTAGTTCCTGAGAATGGACTTGGGATTAACTCGCTTTATGCATCTGTGTCGATCTTCGTTATCCGTCAGGTCTCTTTTTATTCGTTGCCTGTAGCTATCCAACCATGCTGCTAACGATGGATGATCAACCAGTTGATGAAGTATTTGACTGGCATGGTCTGAAGTAAAGTTACAAAGTGTTCGAAATAATAATGTGTAGTCGCAACTACTTTCGTGTAATATCTTGGGAAATAGTGGATAAGATCTGGTTCCTCTTCTTCAACAAGTCCAAGTTTATCAATATCAGACAAGTATAGGTTTCACTATAAGGCTGAAGGTATTAATTAATGGCTGCCTGAATCAGTTCCCCATCATCAAACAGAGGAATAAGGGCCTGCCAGAGTCTACCGAGGTTCAGTAGCTGATGTTGGCTTGAGGCGTAGCGATCAGAATGGTCGGAGTGATTGCAGATATAATGCCAGTTGAAGTTATCAATAAAGCCGAAAGGTCCATAACGAAGGTGTCTCCAATGGTACTCATGTTATCGGTATTCATGACGCCATGGGCAACACCTAAAGCCTAGCATTGTGCGATCAATTACGTTGTACGACGGATAATTTGCAAATAGAATAGTTGATAACTACGACCACTGCCTTGCAGTGTTTCCATACTTGCAAGGGCATGAAAATGTTGTTCTATGGTGTAGTTTACCAACCCTTTCATGGTTTCGTATCGTTTGTGGTAAAAGGAATATTCAAGGTGGCCAAAGCTGATATGACTTCTGGCTAGTCTTAGCAGTGTAGAGTTTGCTTCGGTGGTTTTCCGGTAAACAGGGGTATCACTGGTCACCATACTCAGTGCACGGATGGTGGGAATGCCGAGGCGGGAAAGTGCTTCTGAGGCGAGAAATTCCCGTATACAGGAACTGAGCACAGCTTTACCATCACCGAATCTGTAGTATGGCGTCTGTTCTGCTTCTCTCAGGTGAAGATCTAACTTTTCCCCCATCAGCGTTAACCAGCTCTCCCAGCACTAGGGCTCGCCATCACCCAACTGAGGATTATAAGAGCTAAACTGATGTCCGGAATAAACCATGTAAAGAGGTTTTGAACTAGGCCATGAGCTGTTCTAGGAACAGATCATGGCCAGCTTTTCCCTGTTTTCTGCTGAGTCTTTCAGATTAAGAAGCTGTCTGGCTGATGCACTGTAGGCAACCAGTTTTGTGTTCTCCAAGGGAATTAGGTTCAGACTTGTATACAAAGTATACTGGCAAGCGCGAGTAGGTGTTGTCAAAGTTCTTGCGATCAAAGCTATTCATCCCTGCACTCAAAAATGCTTCAAAGTCGACTATATTACTTTGGTTACGAGATGTTCTACTTCTCTTACTTTCCAGAAAAGTAGAACGTCGAGTATTGTGGTAACTGCTTGTCAGAGAATTTTTGACGTTCCTGATCATGGTGTTGACCCACGTCAATAATTTATTAGCAGTTGATTTGTGGCTACTATCTGTTACCACTGCTGTATGCTGGTGCCCGGCAGCGGCTATTCCTGTGGATGCACCTAAGCTAACACTGGCAACACGGCAGGCATGACCACCAAGATGTTTTTGCACCCATAGATTCAGATCCCTTTCCGAGAAATTAGAGGCTAGGTGAAGAGCATATACAGCTGGTTGCTTTGCGCGGTGGTAACAAAGGGACGTTTGTTTTCGGAACACTTTTCCTATTCCCCGTTTGTCTCCATGTTTTTCATCACCACAGTAGGAATTATTAAACTGGACATGTCCCTGCAGGGGCCGGCTGTTATCACGTTCTTTCATTGCCTGCATAAGCTTGTGATTCGAGGGCCGAGCCGTACTATAACTGCTTTTCACCACCTCAATTGGTAGTTTCCTGAATCACACTGTTCAAACGGCAAAAGACATTTAGGGAAATCATGATACAGTCCTTACAGTACCAGACTAAGAATCTGGATCACCTTAGTTTGGTTGCCGTAACATACCTTGGCTAAAGATAGCTGAATAACGTGAGTTCTACGAGATAATCCCTTGCGTTACATAGGCTTAAGCCTTTTTGTACATATTCATATGACAGGGGAAGAGTGATTTGGGCATTTTTCAAAAAACATCACATGACTCAATCCCTTAGAAGCCAAGGGCTATAGCCAAAATTGAAGCGTTTAACTCACGTTTAACATATTGATGCACGCATAACCAATGACTCTGATGCACAGAATGTCACTATCGGACAGGCAGTTGTAGCAATATTATTAATGGTCTTGGTTTTATCGGTCAAACGTTGCATATGTGGCCAGAATTTTTCTAAAACAAGCCTGTTGATCGTCTGGTTGGAGAGGCATTAAGGCAGAACATCTAAACGATAAGATTCTTGGAGGGGCTCTTAATGATTTGTATGACGCTGTCGTCAGCTGGTTGTATCTGAACCTTGTCATCAAGGTCGTCAATTATCTGGAACTGCCATGCATGGTATTGAATCTGGATGGTGCTAGTCTGCATGTCGATGGTGATTACAACAGCAATGAAAACCAAGATGACTTGACCTACATCAATATCTGCCCGTGCTATAGCAGTGATAACTGTCATGACTTGAATCATGTGGTTTTGCAGTTAATTACAGAGAATCAGGCTGGTATTCCTGTATTCTTGGTTCCATGCAGCGGCAACATAAACGACAAAGCCTGCTTTAATGAGATCATCAAAAAACACTTAGCATGATTCAAATAGTCCCTGAATAATCGCTATCTGGTAGCGGTGCTGTATGTTGCCAAAACCATTCAGTTTCTATATCAGCAACAACAGTTGTTTATTTCGCTGGTTCCCCTGAATATTAAGGAGGCAAAGGAGTTGGGTGTGGTTCCCTTGCTACGACGTCACACTCATTAGTTATCCATGATTACGCATGCGAGATCACTCCTTATGGAAGTTCCAATACGCTTGTGAATATTCACTCAAATCTAGGGAGCGTAGCTCCAACACAGCTTCTTGCCCTTGCAAACTAAACTTGGCCTAGGTTAGATCCATACGGTTATTGATCAAATAGCGGTAAGCTCCATTAATTACTCCACTGGTATAGAATAGTCAGCATCCAGCGTCTTGTCATAGCAGGGCCTGGGACGGTTTTTTTGGAGATAGTCTGCACACTTATCAATGGCCTTCCGTTTTGTCAGCCCTCACTTGCTTGCACTTTTCCGGATTTCCCTAGCCATCTTGTCATACTCTCCCCTGTGTATCTTTCAGGGACTGTTCTGCCCCCAGTTTTCCATAGCCTTATACCCCTTGCCGTGTAAGTAGTGACCAGCTTTTCACAGATATTCAAGTACATGAATAGAGTCCATGATGATGGTTGCCTTAACTCCATTCTGTTTCATAATCCCGGGGATCAGTTTTTGCTGATGAGGGTGCCAACCAACAATAATGACCAACTGCCGTTTCTGCTCCTGATCTCGCCTGAGCTCCTCCTTGAAAGCTTCTTCTATCACGGTTTACGCCTCTCTTTCTAACTGGCCCACACTCTCTTATTCTTGGCTGGATGATGGAATTTAACACCGTGTAGCTCTTCCGATTTATATCTATGACCGATTCTATCAGTTGAGGATTGGGGTTTACCGTATAAATGGTGCTACCTGTGCCATTCTTTTTGCGATCTTTCTTTTCTCCCATGCCAAGCATGGGTTGCAGCTTCTGCTGACTATTTTGCGCGTTAGCCAGGGTTGTTTCCCTAAACCATTACTAGCGTATTACTAGGTCCTTACCGTCAAAACTGAGTATCTGCAGGTCCTTTGTTTGCTCAATCCCAACCTCGAGCTGTTCGTAAAAAGCCTTAAAGTCTTGAGCAGTATCCGCTACTAGGCGCACAGCCTGTCGGTTACTAACCATACTTGGGTAATTCTCACTATGTTGTTTAATCGTTTGATCATAAGAGCGATCCATCACATCTCTGAGAATTTTCCCCCTCATGTAATCAGAGTACTTGTCAGTATTGAGGTTTAACTGAGTATTTAGCGGGAACATGCTGGATTGCTTCCGCTGGCTTTAATTGTAACGCCTGACTACGACAGAACCAAACAAGCAGGTCAGTTTGGGAGGTATTTTTCCTGACCTGATTTCTCTACTCACCGTCGCTACCAGTTACAGACGATTGCTGCGGCTCATCATTGGCCTGCTTATCCAGATACCTTTGTAGGAGAAGGCGCAACACTTCGTTGCCATCAGTATGGATATAACTATCTATGGTGCCATGCTCTTGTTGGAGAGTGGATTAAAGGGGCTGAATGATAGCGTCCAAAGGATCATGAACTGGGAAGAAGAATGAATAATCGATGGTATTGGCGCAGTATCGTTCACAATAAACGGTGTTATGTAATTATTGGTTCAACGACGTTATATCACCACAAACCAGTCTCTTTTTCGTTACCTGAGATATAGAAAACCCTGATGTTTTAGCGGCTGCATTGTCGTATCAAAAGAGCCTCTTCCCATTGCTTTTGTCAGAGAGGAAATACCTTCAAAGCATAATCCCGGTAGCGAATGCCTTTTTACCCAGTTTTTCCAGATTGTCGGCCTGCTCCAGTGACTTTTCCGGTACTATTTTGGTAAGCGCTTTTTGGTCACTGAGCCTGCGATTATCATTTCGGAACAGAACCCAACGCTGCTCAACCTCTTCATAACAGGAAGATACTTCAGCAGAGTAATAATCATGATGTCCTTCAACAGGTTGCAATGACATCGAAGGCGTTTTTTTTAACTAACTCCTTTGCCCCATTGATATTCATGGGAATCAGCTAGTTAAAAAGCTGTTCCTGTTGATCTAGAGACTGAATGGTTTCGGCACCAGAGTTGCATTCTCTACCAGATAGCTATTATTTAAGGCTTATTTGAAGCATGTTAGGTGTTTTTTGATTATCTCATTAAAGCAGGTTTTGGCGTGTATATCACCGTTGCATGGAGCTATGTATAGAGGAATACCAGCCTGATTCTCTGTCATTAACTGCCAAGCAACCTGATTCAAGTCAGGACGGTGATCACGGCTATAGCCTTGGCAGATATGTATGTAGGTCAAGTTATCTGGGTTTTCATAGCTGTTGTAATCACCATATACATGCAGGCTGGTACCGTCCAGATTCAATGCCATGCAGGGCAGTTTCAGATGATTGACGACCTTGATGACAAGGTTTAGATATAACTCGCTGGCGCCAGAGTCATACAAGTTATCAAGAGCCTGTCTAAGGATCTTATCGTTTAAATGTTCTGGCTGAATGGCTTATCCAACCAGCCGATCAATAGGCTTGGTTTCGAAAAATTCTGGGAACACACACGACGTTTGCCCGGTAAAACTAAGACCATTAATAATAAGTGTTACAATTTCCTGTCTGATAGTGATATCCCGCGCATCATAGTCATTGGTTATGCGTGCATCAATATATACTGTTATCTTTAGCTCCCCGCATGTTGCGGCAACCAAGCCAAGGTGATTCAGACTCTTAATCTGGCCTTGGAATGGCTGTATCATGATTTCCTTGAATGTCTTTGAGTGTGGTTCTTTTGATGCGACAATGAAGACGCTAAAACATCATGGGTTTTAATATATCCGGTAACAAAAACGAGGAGGTTTTATGGTGATATAATGTTGTCAAACCAATAATTACATAACACCGTTTATTGTAATCACATTATACGCCAATACCCCCGATTATTTATTCTTCTCTCCAGCTCGTGATAATTTGGACGCAATCATTCAGCGCCTTGAACCAACTATCCAACAAGAGCATGCCGTCATAGGGAGCGATATCCAGACTGAAGACAACGAAGTTTTGTGCTTTCTCCTACAAGGGTATCTGGACAAATAGGGCAATGATGAGTCGCAGCAATAGGTGGTAACGAGTAGCGACGGTAAATAGAGAAATAACGTTAGGAAAAATACCTCCAGACAACTGACCTGCTTGTTTGAGTCTGTCGTTGTCAGGCTACGCAGTTACAGCCTGTGGGAGCAATTAAGAATGTTTCCGCTGTATGCTCAGTTAAGCCTCAATACTGACAAGTGCTTTGATGGCATGAAGAAAAAAATTGCCAATGATGTGATGAGTCGTTCTTATAATTGAACAATTAAACGACAGAGTTAGAGTTGCCCAAGTATGATGGGAAATCGATAGCCTATGCAGCGGGTAGCTGATATAGCTCAATACTTTGAGGCTTTTTACGAACAGTGCAAGGTTGGGATTGAGCAAACAGCAGGCCTGAAGATCCTTAGTTTTGGCGGTAATAGCCTAGTGATGCGGCAGGAATGGTTGAGATAAGCAACTAGTAATAACTTGCAAAAGAGTCAGCAACAGCTGCAAACCAAACTTAGTCATGGAGAGAAGAAAGATCGTAAACGAATGGCACAGGTAGCCACCTGTTATACGGTAAAACCCAATCCTATAACGGCATAATAGGTTATGAATACGGATTGTAAGAGCGACAACGTTGTTAAATTTTGCCCCCAGCTAAGAATAAGATAGTGTGAGCCAGTGTAGAAAGATAGGCAGAAGCTGTGATAGAAGAAGCTTTCGAGGAAGCGCTTAGGCAGATCAGGCGCAGAAACGGCAGTAGGCCATTATTATTGATGGGCACCCTAATTAATGGAAACTGATTACCGTTACTATGAAAAAGAAGGTAGTTAAGGAGATCATCATTATGACTTGATCCATGTACTTGAATATCTGTGTAAAGCCGGTCACTGCTTACACGACAAGGGTGATTAGGCTATTGAAAGTTTGGTGACAGAAAGGCCTCTGAAGAGACTCATGGAGAGTCTGACGAGGTGAACAGTTGAATCAGGCAAAGTGCGAGCAAGAGAGGTTTGACAAAATGGGAGGCCATTGATAAGTGTGCAGACTATTTCCAAAAAAGTCGTCCTAGGCTATGTTACGATAGGGCGCTGGATGCTGGTTATCAAATTGGCAGTAGAGTCACTGTGTGATCTTGCCGTCATTTGATCAATTACTGTATGGATCTATCTTGGGCAAAGTGTAGTTTGCAAGTGGCAGAGGCTGCGCTGAAGATACGTTCACTGGATTCAAGTGGAGATTGGCAGGCGTATTAGAACTTCCATTAAGTAATGCTCTCGCCTTCGTAATCATGGAGAACTAATGAATGTGGCGTCGTAGCAAGGGAACCACCCCAATACAATATTCAATGGCCATGGCTGAAGGCATCCTTATTTTGTACTGCTTCTAATAGCGGCAAGTAGGTTCAGTCATGTCTGATTAGATCGACTGCAAAGTGTAACAACGCGTTTTTGTGTTAATACTCAGCCATTAACTTCGGAACTTTTGGTTTGGTCTTACTGCTGTGGATAGGTATTTGATGCTAGATGTCATCTCGGCTAAGTTCCAGAGGACGTGTAGCTTTTCCACGACGCCTCGTCGGACAGCGAAACGAGAGTTTACTGCTGACGGGGAAGAACGATTTGAAAACATATTGGATTTGACCGCGTTTGAAGAGGCGAAACAACTTGGTGGCAAATTGCAGTGGTATGGTAAGGTGCGCCTCCGCTGACACGGCCCGAGAGGCAATGGAAGATAGCTGGAAAACATCTGGAAATGATCGCTTGACAACGAAGACCTCCACGGTAAGATAGGTGGCCTTGCTGGTCGGCACTAGCGCCGGTCAGAGGTTAAGTCTTAACGGCATAATTAAGTTCTTTAACAAGTTATTAGACAATTTGTTTTGAGTTTGCGCGATTGCATCGGTTAAGGAAGAGTGAGCTCTTTCATAAAACCACGAATACTTAGTCAAGCAAGTTAAAACTGGTTAAGTCGGCTCTCTCGAGGAGAGTTCAATAAAGGCGTACGTAGACGGCTACCTAAGTTGGACGAGAAAGGCAAACCCAAAATTTGAAACTTGCCCAAAAGCTGGATAGCTGGATAGCTGGATAGCTGGATAGCTGGAACTGAGTAGCTAAAGTATGGGAGAGGTAGTGTGGAATTTCCTGTGTAGTGGCCAAGTACATATATATAGAAAGGAATACCAGAGCATGAGGTGGCTCTGAGGAGCTGGTAGGATTAAATACCAGCAGTAGACACGATGTAAACAGCGTCTGCTGATTGTTGAGTGGCTTGTACGGCTGCTGTATAGTGAAGTTAATGCGATTAAGTAGATCGCATATTGCCGAGGGCAGCACAAACTGCTGAGCATGCGGGGAATAAGGAGTAATGAGAAGAGCCTTAATTATCCTTGACATGGGGCGAACTTGCTAGAGATAGATTGACACTTCCGGTAACGCAGAGACAGGTAGTGCATGACTGCAGCATGCGCACGTTATTGAAGTGATGGTTAAGCCCCTCAACGAGCGCAACCCTTGTCCTCAGTTACCGGTACGTTAAGGTAGGCGCCTTGGTGAGACTGGCAGTGACAAGCCGGCGGGAGGCTGGGGCGACGGTAAATCATCATTGCCCTTACGCCCACTGGGCACACGTACTACATACTACAAGTGTTCATACAGGGGCTGTTAAACTGCGTGAAGGAGCTAATCTGAGGGAGTGCACCGTAGTCAGGATTGGAGCCTACAGTTCTACTCCACGAGTCATAGGCGACAGTAATCGTAAATCAGAGTGGTTATCTGGTATACGTTTCTAGGTATTGCGCCCGCGCCCATCACTTCACGGAATGGTTGCTCCAGAAGTAGACGACCGAACCTTCTGGAGATTGATCACCACGAAGTGATTCATGTTTGAGGTGAGATGGAGTTGTAGCAAGGTGCCATAGGGAAACTTGTTGTTAGGGCACCGCTTAAGCGGAAACCGACGCTCGTGAGCGTTACATAAATTGTCTGGTGGCTTATTGAAGCATCCTCGTCCTGAGGCTGTTCTTTATAAAGTGAGTTAGATGAGTCTGTTTCGGGTCTGTAGCTCAGTTGGTTAGAGCACACCCCTGATAAGGGTGAGGTAGGCAGTTCGAATCTGCCCAGACCCACCAAATTTTGCTCTGTCCCTCGGTAAAATTAAACTTACGCACTTCAGTGCGTTCTGTGTATTTTAGCCTTAACAGGCCAAAATTTGGCGGTGAAATTGATTGAACATGGGGCTATAGCTCAGATGGGAGAGCGCCTGCTTTGCACGCAGGAGGTCTGCGGTTCGATCCCGCATAGCTCCACCAATTCTTAATCGGTCCAATGAGAACGCGACCGATTCATTAAGTATACTTTCATGCACATGTTCTTTAACGATACGGAATCCAAGTTTAAGCTGAATTGTATTAGCCAGTTGTAGTGTTTATTGATTAGTTAATTAATGCATTAAATTTCTAATAAAAATTCTTGCGGAGACATTATAAAGTATATGATCGACAGATCATTGCTACGTGTATGACGTTAAGTTTCGAAAGAAATTCATTTGAGCGTTTATAAGATAGTTATGAGATTTATAATTACTTTGGGCATCTGATTAGTTGGATTCCTAAGAGTTATATGGTCAAGTGACTGAGCGCACACAGTGGATGCTTTGACAGTCAGAGGCTATAAAGGACGTAGAAATCTGCAATAAGCTGCGGAGAGCAGATAAACAGGATTTGATCCAGAGATTTCCAAATTTAGAACCACAGCCGAGTAATGGTTATCCCTTACCTGACGGCGTATGGTTTGGAAGGCGAACTAATAGATATTCCCCTCAGTAGCAGCGAGTGACCGGGGACTAGGCATGCAGCAATTTATGGGTAGCAGAACATTCTGGGAAGAGTGACCATATAGGGTGACAGACAGTACACGCAAGTTCATTTATTGTGAAATCAAGTAGGGTGGGACATAGTGGAATACTGTCTGAATATAGAGGTTCATCATCCAAGGATAAATACTTCTGATTGATCTGTAGTGAACCAGTACCAAGAGGTAAAGGCGAAAAGAACCACCTGCGTGGGAAGTGTAATAGAACCTGGATCATGGTATGTACAAGGAGTGGGAACAGACTTGTTCTGTAACTGCGAATCTTTTTTATAATTGGTCATCTACTTAATTTCAGTAGTAAGGTTAATCGTATGGGTAAACCGAGTCTTAAATTAGGTGTTTGCTACTGTGATTAGACCAGAAATTTGGTAATCTTTCTATGGTCAGATTGGATATTGAGTAACATTAATTGGAGAACCTGACCGGCTGTCGTTGAAAGGCTAGCTGATGACCTGTGGTTAGGAGTAAAAGGCTAATTAAGTTAGGAGATAGCTGGGTCTCCTAGAAGGTTATTTTAGGTAGCGCAAGCGTGCCCTATCGCGAGGGAGAATTGTTTTGGTTTTTTGTGGTCACCCAGACTTACCAGCCTATGCAAAATGAAAACTCCGAATATCAATGAGTGCAATCACGGTAGACACTCTAGGGGTTGCGCTAGCGTCGTCGTAGAAAGGGGAACAACCCAGAGTGTCAGCTGAGGTTCCCAAGTGTTAGTTAAGCGGGAAGCGAGGTGAGAGGCTTAGGTAGTCAAGGTGGTGGCTTAGCAGCAGCTACCTTTAAAGAAAGTGTAATAGTTCACTGGTCGAGTCGGCTTGCGGAAAAGGTTTAGCGGAGCTTAAACTAGACACCGGAGCTAACAGGGTGTGGTTAATAGCGTGTTGGAGAGGAGTGTGCTGTAAGTCGGCGATGGTGTATCGTTAGGTATGTTGGAGGTATCAGAAGTGCGAACGCTGACATGCGTCACTACAAGTGGAGTGAGAACTACATCGACGGAAGACCAAGGGTCCAGCTCAAGGCTAATCGGCGCAGGATGAGCCGGCACCTAAGGTGATGGAGGAAGACGTAATCGATGGTAAGCAGGTCAATATTTTTTTATCACTTTTGACTGCGTCGGAGTGACGGAGAAGGTTGGGTCAGCGCGGGCGCCGGTTTGTCCGCGTTTAAGATCGCAGGCTGTTGATCTAGGCAAATCTTGGTCCTTAAGTCCGTGAATTGATGGCAAAGTACCAATGGACAGAAGTGAATTGATGTTATGTTTCCAAGAAAAACTTCTAAGCTTCAGGTCAGTCAGAAGGGACCGTACCACAAACAGGCACAGACGGTCAGGTAGAGAATACCAAGGAGCTTGAGAGAACTCGAGTGACTGACTAGGCAAAATGGCACCGTAACTTCTGGAGAAAGTGTGCCAGCCATAGTGATTGGACTTGCTCTTTGAGCTGTGGGTAGTCGAAGATACTTGGGGGCTTCGGCTATTTATTAAAAGCATAGCACTGTGCAAACACGAAAGTGGACGTATGTGATGTCTGCCAAGTGCTGGAAGGTTAATTGATGTGGGTGATCTTCGGAGAAGCTATTGAGCGAAGCAACGGTTAACGGCGGCCATAACTATAACAGTACTAAGGTAGCGAAATTCCTTGTCTGGTAAAGTTCCGACCTGCACGAATGGCGTAACGATGCCACCCGGGATCCAGTGAAATTGGAGTCACTGTTAAGTTAATATGAGGTGTATCCGCGGCTAGACGGAAAGACCGTGGACCTTTGCTACATTCAAAGTGCATCTTGATGTTGCTTGTGTAGGATAGGTGGAAGGCTTTGAAGCTTGCACTCCAGTTTGCGTGGAGCCAACCTTGAAATAACACCTTTCCAATATTGATGTTCTAACCAAGGTCTTGTAACTTGGGCATTGTGAGGTGGGTAGTTTTACTGAGGTGGTCTCCTTCCAAAGAGTAACGAAGGGCACGATGATTGGCTAAGCACGGTCTGGCATCGTATGGATAGTGTAATGACATAAGCCAGTTTGACTGCTAGAGGTACACTTAGAGCAGGTACGAAGGTAGGTCATAGTGATCCTGTGGTTGGGGTTGAAGCAGATCACTAAAGGCATGGATGTTTGCCATTTAAAGTGGTACACGAGCTGGTTTTAGGACGTCGTGAGACAGTCAGATTCCTATCTGCCTTGGACGCTGGAAGTTGATAAAGTGCTGTTCCCAGTACGAGAGGACTGGAGTGTATGGACCACTGAAGTTCTGGTTGTGCCGCCTGACGCATTGCCCGGGAGTTCTGTTCGGACTGGGTAACTGCTTAGATGCTATCAGTGGTAGGCGCCCACTTCAAGATGAGATTTTTCTAGGTACTAGAGGCTACGGAAGAGCCGTTAAAGACTATTGATGTGGATAGGTTTGGTGTGTAAGTGATGTAGGGTATTAAGCTAACCAGTACTAATGACTCGTGCGGCTTGCCCATATAACGCCTTAGTTGTTAATAGCCATACTCAGTATGGTGTTTGGCAAGGAAACAGCTTAGGAGCCTGATTCTAGGCAAGAGAGAAGATATCTTGTTAAAGTTTCGCTATGGCGACCATAGAAGGTTAGAACCACCTGATACCATCCCGAACTAAGCAGTGGCATGACCTATCGCCGATAGTAGTGGGGTTTCCCCATGCGAGAGTAGGACATCGCCAAGCACCTAATTTAACGTGAATTCGGCGCTTCAAGTTTGTCTACAGCCATTGTATTTTAAGGGCTTATGGCTTATGGCTTAGGAATGAGGATGTTTTTTTGAAAAGTAGCAAAGGCTCCTTTTGAAGTACTTAAATCACTCTTTTCCTAGAACGTGTACAAAAAGGCTGGATCCTATAAAGTTTTGGTTGTGGACGAAATTTTTAGTAGACATATTATTCAAGTTAACCATGATCAGCAAAGTGGGCAGCAAGCACACAGATGTGGCTGCTAACGCTACAATTAACATGATGAAGGCCTATTCCACTATCACCCACACTATAACTATAACAGATGATAACTGGGAAGAGTTTGCTTATCATTAGTCGATAGCGGAAGTTGCTATAAGCAAATATGTTTTTCTGCACACCCTTATTGATCTCTGCATAGATGGCTCAATGAGAGCGCTAATTGACTAATCAGGCAATATTTCCAAAAGTGGATGTCCTTTGGTCAAGTCACGGGAAAGGATGTTCAGTTTGTAGGGAATAGCCTTAATAATTAACCAAGAAAAACTCTCTGTGTTCAGAACACCAAGGGAAGTATTTTTAACAACGTTTGTCGTATTTAGACAAATAGTCAATTGCACTTATAAGTTGAATTAGCGCACTCCACATCGCAGTATTAATGCATTACTTTAAGCAATTTACTTGCAACAGACTGAACTTGGTCTACGGTCATTCTAGGATACATAGGGAATGAAAGACAGTGTTCAGACAATTGTTCACAAACAGGTAATTCATATTCACTGGCAAGCCACTCCAGAGCCCTTTGCTTATTCAAAGGCAGGGGGTAATTAATAGCACTGGCAATCCCCTTCTTGGCCAGTCGTTTCTTGACCATATCTCTGCCAGAAGGCAAAACTACTGTAAATTGGTGATAGATATGCTCATTTCGTTCTTCAGGACACAGAATCCCTGTATCCTGTAGCACCTCACGATACCATTCAGCAATCTTTCTTCGATCCTTATTAAATTCTTCAATATATTGAAGCTTGATTCCTAACAAGCCAGCTTATATTGCGTCCAGACGGCTATTGTAGCCTGAACACTCATGATAATACTGATATGCACTGCCATGATTTCTGAGCATCCGCACAGTTTCAGCTACCTGCAAGTCGCTGGTTATGACTAGGCCCACGTCACCAAAACCTCCAAGATTCTTACTGGGGAAAAAGCTGAAAGCACCAAGTAAGCCATGGTTGCCTGTTTTTCGTGACTGATAGGAAGCTCCAAAAGATTGAGCACAATCTTCCAGCACAATTAACCCGTGGCGATCACAAACAGCCTGAATTTCATTAAGAGCAGCTGGCAGACCAAAAAGATGAACGGCAAGAACGGGCCTGCACCTAGAAGTAATACTGCGTTCCAACTCTACGGGATCAATATTGAAAGTCTCGCAGTCTATATCAACTAGAACAGGTGTTGCTCCTACCTGCATAATGGCCTCGATAGTAGCAAAAAAGGTAAATCCTGTCGTTAATACCTCATCTCCATGACCAATACCGGCAGCATGAAGTGACAACACAAGAGCATCCGTACCATTAGCGCAACTGATGGCATATTTAGTTCCAAGATAATGTGCAGCTTCCTGTTCAAAGGCTTCCACCTCTTCCTCCATGATGAAACGACCGCTACGCAACACCTGAACCGCTTTTTCTTCAAGCTTTTTCTGTATAGTACGATGCCATGCCAATATATCCACCATCGGTATTTTGTTCATACTTTTTTGATTCATGGCTATACTTTAGAGGTGAAAAATATTTGCTAGTCTTTTATGTACCGCTATAGACTCACTTTGGGTTTAGCAATAATTTCAGATATCTTATTGGCAGCATTCAGCGCGTTTCTACCATCCTCACCACTGACTCTTGGAGAGATTGGAAGCTTCAACACTATGTAGGAAGTCTTCAATCTCCATCTTCAGAGCGTCATGCCCATGGTCGCTCTGTTCATTACACTCGATAACAGGAATACTAGGATGCTGTTCTCCCTTCCCTTTAACAAAATGACTGACTTTCAATGCTTGAAAATCAACACATATGCAGGAACTTGCTTGTAAAATACGCATTTTCCTCTTACTTGTTTGACTGATTCGGCTCGCAGTTACATTAGCAACACAACCACAGGCAAATGATAAGCGTGCCTGAGCAATATCTATGGTGTCAGATAAAACAGCACTACCATTCGCCACAATATCTATCAAAGGAGAGTTAACAATATTAAGAATGATATCCAGATCATGAATCATAAGATCCATAATTACATTGATATCCATGGATCGTGGTTTGAATGAAGCCAAACGGTGGGATTCAATAAATCGAGGGTGTTTGACTTTACCAGAGACACTGGCTAACGCAGCGTTGTAACGTTCAAGAAAGCCAACCTGAAGAATCAGCTGTTTTTCTCGAGCCAGACTAATCATTTCCTCTGCCTGCGATAAATTGCTGGCCATTGGCTTTTCCACCAACACGTGCACACCTGCTTTTAAAAAATCACGGGCAATGGTGTGATGCATGACGGTTGGCACTACAATGCTCACCGCATCTACTTGGCCAATCAGGTCTCTGTAGTCTCTGAAATAATTGGTGTTACAATCACTGGCCACACGCTTGCCGCAAATCTTATTAAGATCGACCACCACGACCAAGTGACTAGACGCTAATCGAGCATATTTCTCTGCATGTAATCTGCCAAGATAGCCCGCTCCGATGACTGCCGTTCGTAGCATGTACTTCCATCACTAATTGCTGGATAGAAGCAGTAAAGGTAGGCAGAAATCGTAGATCTGCTAGCGATTTTATATGGGTAGCTGAAAAGATGGTTTAATTGAAAATGGTGTGGTTCTCTTGCTACGACACCCAATTCATTAGTTCTCCATTACTACTAAGGCGAGAGCATTCCTTATGGAAGTTCCAATACACCTGCCAATTCCACTTGACTCCAGTGAGCGTAGTTTAAACATAGTCTCTGCCTTGCAAACTAAACTTTGCCTAAGGTAGATCCATACGGTCCTTGATCAAATGGCGACAAACTCCATAAATAACGCACTAACAATCGGATAGCTAGCATCTAGCGCCTTGTCATAGCAGAGTTTGGGCGTTTTTTTTTTGCAGATAGTTTGCACACTTATAAATGGCCTCCCATTTTGTCAGCCCTCTATTGCTCGCATTTTGCCGGATTCTCCTAGCCACCTTGTAAGATTCTTCCATGAGTATCTTCATGGACCGTCCTGCTTCCCAGTTTTAAAAAGCCTCATCCCACTTGTATGGTAAGGAGTGACTAGCTTTCCACAGACATTCAAGTACATGGTTAAAGTTCATGCGTATGGTTGCCTTAGCTCCCTTCTTTTTTATAATATTGGTAATAAGTTTCGCTTATGATGGTGCCCATCAATAACAATAGGTGTGGCTATTTTGATACGCCAACTCAGAGGCTAAAACACATGGCTTTCGATATATAAGGTAACGAAAAAGAGACGTTTTTGTGGTGATATAACGTTGTCAAACCAATAACTACATAGCCACGTCTATTGTGAGCGCATCATACGCTAATATCATCGATTATTCATTTTTCTAGTGATCCTTTGGACGCTATCATTCAGCACCTTGAATTCACTCTCCAACAATAGCATGGCACTATAGAGCGCTACATCAGGACTGAAGGCTGCCAAGTGTTGCGCCTTCTCCTTCAAGGGTATATGGACAAGCTGGCTAATGATGAGCCGCAGCAATTGACGGTAACTGGTAGCGACGGGGAGCAAAGAAATCACGTAAGAAACAATACCTTCCGACAACTGACCAGCTTGTTTGGTTCTGTCTCAGTCACAGCCAGTGGAAGTAATCAATCGTGTTTCCGCTAGATGCGCAGTTCAACCTCAATGCTGACAAGTACTCTGATGGTATGAGGGGGAAAATTGTCAGCGATGTGATGTATCGCCCTTATGGTATAACAATGAAACGACATTGAGAGAGTTGTTTGGGTATGGTTGGAAAATGACAGGATATGCAACTGGTATAGGATACGGCTCAAGACTTTGAGGTTTTTTATGAACAGCGCAAGGTTGGGATTGAGCGAACAGAAGACCTGCAGATCCTTAGTTTTACGGTAAGGGCCTAGTGATGTGCCAGAATGGTTGAGGGAAGCAACTAGGAAGAACACGCAAAAAGTCAGCAGAAGCTGCAAACTAGGCTCAGTCTGGGAGAGAAGCAAGATCGTAAACGAATGGCTCAGGTAGCCACCGTTTATACGGGAAAATCCAATCCTAGAACGGAAGAATGGGTCATGGATATGAATCGGAATAGCGACAACGTTGTTAAATTCCGTCCTTCAACCAGAAATAAGAGAGTGTTGGCCAGTGTGGAAAGAGAGGCAGAAGCCGTGATAGAAGAAGCTTTCGAGTAAGCGCTCAGGCTAGATCAGGAGCAGAAACGTCAGTTGGTCATTGTTATTGATGGGCACCCTCATCAGTGGGAACTGATTACCGGGATTATGAAAAAGAAGGGAGTTAAGGTAACCATCATCATGGACTTTATCCATGTACTTGAATATTTGTGGAAAGCCGGTCACTGTTCTCACGACAAGGTGGATGAGGCTATTGAAAACTGGGTGGCAGAACGGTCCCTGAAGATACTCAGTGGAGAGTCTGACAAGGTGCCTCGGGTAATCAGGCAAAGTGCGAGAAACATAGGTCTGACAAAACGTGAGGTTATTGATAAGTGTGCAGACTATCTTCAAAAAAACGTCTCAGCCTCTCCTATGACAAGGCGCTGGATGTTGGCTATCATATTGCCATTGGAGTCATTGAGGGAGCTTGCCGCCATTTGATCAATGACCGTATGGATCTAACTGGGACAAAGTGGAGTTCAAGTGGCAGAGGCTGTGTTGAAGTTACTCTCACTGGATTCAAGTGGAGATTGGCAGGCGTATTGAAACTTCCATAAGGAATGCTCTAGCCTTCGTAATCATGGAGAACTAATGAATGCGGCGTCGTAGCAAGGGAACCACACCCAAAGGATAAAACAGCTGACCAGTGCACAAAGATACTAGCTTAAAGCCATGTTATCAGCAGGTCACAAGCAAAAGGAAATTGCAGAAACCTTAGGAGTAGATCCATCAACTATCTCCCGATAATTGAAACTGAATTAGAGGTAAAATTGTTATTGCCACATGCAGGCTCAAAACAAGGCCGATGAACTAAAGAGGAACAAGCAAAGATTACGGTCAATGACAGCAGAACTTACTGGTATCATAGAATCAAAAATCAGAGAAGATCTCAGCCCTAAACAGGTTACAGGCTTGCTTGAGGCAAATGGTATGCTAAGTGTTAGTCCTGAGCGGATATACCAGCATGTTTTGACTGATCGTATAAATTGAGATGATGGGCACCCGCACTTTAGACAATTTTGGGAAAAGCTCAGTTAACGCTATGGTCCCAAGGATGCGAGAGGGCAAATCAGGAATCGTGTCAGCATTGATAAACGGACGGCTATTGTGGATGATAAGACCATGATAGGTGACTGGGAGATTGATACTATAGTAGGAGCTGGGCAAAAAGGCTATCTGATTAACGTGAGTTCGACGCTTCAATTTTGGCTACGTCCCTTGAATTTTAATGGCTTGAGGTATAGATGTGTTTTTGAAAAGTGCCTAATGGCTTTTTCGGAACTTTTGCAGCCAATAAAGTACTAAAATCCCTATTACCCTGTAACATGAATATGTACAAAAAGGCTTAATCCTATGTAGTACAAGGGATTATCTTGTAGAATTAACGTTGATTACCATCTGTTGACAGATTATCCAAGTTAACCATGATCCGCAAAGTGGCTAGCAAGCATGCAGATGTGGTTGCTGATGCTATGATCAACATGATGAAGCCCTATTCAGCGGTAGTTAGACGAGATAATCCCTTGTACTACATAGGATTAAGCCTTTTTGTACATATACATGTTACAGGGTAATAGGGATTTTAGTACTTTATTGGCGGGCAAAGGATCTGAAGGAACCATTGAGCACTTTTCAACAAAACATCACTATGACTTAAGCCATTAAAATCCAAGGGACGTAGCCAAAATTGAAGCGTCAAACTCACGTGATTCAGCTATCACCCATACGATGATCGCTGATAACGGGAAAGAGTTTGCTTATCATGAGATGATAGCGAAAGCGCTACAAGCAGGTGTTTTTTTTGCACACCACTATCGCTCCTGCGAGAGATGGCTCAATGAGAACACTCTGGGCTGATCAGATAATATTTCCCAAATGGAATGTACTTTGATCAATCACAGAAAAGGATGTCCGGTCTGTGGAAAATCTCCTTAATGATCGACCAAGGAAACTATCGGTTTCAGAACCACGAGGGCAGTGTTTTTAACAACTGCTGTCGTGTTTAGATAAATAGACAATTGCACTTACAAGTTGCATTAGCGCTGAGTAACAGCAAACCTTTCATTAGGGTAACCATGAGGCTTCTGGCTATCAAGTAGTGATTACTCGGGAGTCACACGCATAACTTCTTTTATAGTAGTTATTCCACTGGCGACCTTCTGAGCGCCAGATAGTCTCAGGCTGTACATTCCTTCTCTAATACACTGCCTGCTTAGTTTGGTAATATCTGGGCTTTCAGTGATGAGGGACTTAACCTGATCACTCATGTTTAATATCTCATAAAGACCAGCGCGCCCACGGTAGCCTGTTTTCCGACACTCTAGACACCCTTTAGGTTGATAAATTTTTGTAGGTGGTGATGCAGACCAAGGTTTAGTTAATGTTTTCCATTCAGTAGTGTCTAGTGTCGCTTTTTCTTTACAGTTGGGGCAAAGTGTTCGGACTAGGCGCTGAGCCATAACGCCAAGTACGGTATTCTTTATCAAGTAAGGAGGAACTCCAAGTTCCAGTAACCGTGTTAAGGCTGAATTGGCGTTATTTGTGTGCAGTGTGGATATCACCAGATGACCTGTGAGCGCAGCCTGAATAGCCATTTCGGCAGTTTCCAAATCACGAATCTCTCCAACCATAATAATATCTGGATCTTGCCTCAATAATGCGCGGAGGCCAGATGCAAAAGTGAGATCGATGTTGTGTTGCACCTGCATCTGATTGAATGATGGTTCCACCATCTCAATAGGGTCTTCGATGGTACAGACATTCACCTGGTCGGTGGCCAGCTGCTTGAGTGTTGAATAAAGCGTTGTGGTTTTGCCGGAACCAGTTGGCCCGGTTACCAGAATAATGCCGTTGGGTTGTTCCGACATTATCTTCCAGCGTCTTTTATCTTCTCTGGAAAAGCCAAGATCACTGAAAGATTTCACCAGTACTTCTGGATCAAAAATACGCATCACCAGCTTTTCACCAAAGGCGGTAGGCAAAGTGGATAAACGCAACTCAATTTCATATCCGTCCGCATTGCGGGTTTTAAGGCGTCCATCCTGTGGTTTGCGCTTCTCGGCAACATTCATACGTCCGAGAATCTTTAGTCGGCTGGTAACCGCTGCCGCAACCCTTGCTGGCATTTGGTAGATTGAATGCAATACTCCATCGATACGAAAGCGGAGGTTGCACTGCTCTCTTCTGGGTTCAATATGAATATCGCTGGCTCGTTGTTCGAAGGCATATTGAAGCAGCCAGTCAACAATATTCACAATGTGTTGATCATTGGCGTCTGGGGCTTTCATATTTCCCAGCTCAAGCATCTGCTCGAAATTATTGAGAGAGGCGGTGGCGATGCCTGAGTCAGAATTGGCCCCCATCACGGATTTGGCCAGACGGTAGAACTCAACAGTATAACGACGAATGTCAGTTGGGTTGGCAATAACACACTTGATATTCTTGCGATTTACATGGCGCAGGTTGTCTTCCCAGGTTCGGTGCCACGGCTGTGCAGAAGCTACCAAAATCTCGGAATTATTAACTTCAACGGCAAGAATTTCATGACGAATGGCGTAGGCATGGGACATAATCGGCGTGATGGCAGTAACGTCAATCTTCAATGGATCAATGTGAACATAATCATGCCCTGCAAGCTCTGCCATCCACTGGCATAGATATTCAATATCCAGTTTTTCCCCTTTTCGGTTTAGGTCTTCCAGCTCAAGGCTGGCTAGGTATTCCAGAGGATGCAAACGGACCTGCTCAGGTGTACGTGGGCGGCTAAGGATATCATCGCCAGTCGCGTGATTGAGATGCGCGCTTCTGACTAGGTCAGAAACGACCATCGGCAGAGTCAGCATTTGTTCCCTGTGTTGCAGGCTACTTGCTTTCACATTGCTCTCTTGAATACCGTTGGAAGCTGCGGAATCGGAATCTATCTATTCTCTCTTGTCTTTCGGCGGAGGGACAAATGGATTTATGCTTTTTGGAAAAGAGAGCTTGTTAACAGAGTATTCCAGTATATCTGACGTCTGGCTAAGAGCCATGTACTAGATTTTCTGAAAGAGTGGCTATAATTTCGAGAAAGTCATCAACGTCAGTTTGGAGAAAGAGCCTGCGGTCAGTGAATTCAAAATATCCTGTATCGAGTTGGGAGTCGATGTGGGGAGCTTCCGCAATAGGTATCCACGGATCATCAGCCGAGGGAAATTGAATAATCCACCTTTGGGTTTCTGAAATTTTTTGGGTGAGGCTCTTTTGATACGATCATGCAGCCGATAAAGCATCATGGTTTTCTATATATCAGGTAATGAAAAAGAGACGGGTTTATGGTGATATAACGTCGTCAAACCAAGTACTATATAAAATCGTCTCTTGTGAACGTATCCTACGCCAATACCATAGATTGTTTATTCTTCTCTCTAGCTTGTGATTATTTGGACGCTGTCATTCAGCACCTTGGGTCTACTCCCCAACAAGAGTATGGCACCATAGATCACTATATCCGGACTGAAGGCAACGCAGTATTGCACCTTCTCCTCTAAGGGTATTTGGATAAGCCTGCCAATGATAAGCAGCAGCAATCGTCGGTACCTGGTAGCGACGATGAGCAGAGGCATCAAGTCAGAAAAAATACCTTCCGGCAACTGACTAGCTTGTTTGGTTCTGGCGTAGTTAGGCGTCGCAGTTACAGCCAGCGGAAGCAATCCAGCGCGTTTGCGCTGGATGCTCAGTTAAACTTCAATACTGATAAGTACTCTGATGTGATGAGGGAAAAAGGTGGGAGAGATGTGATGAATAGTTTTTCTGATCTAACGATCAAACAACATCGTGAGAGTTGCCTAGGTATGGTTGGAAAACGACAGACTATGCAACTGGGAGCGATACGGCTCAAGCCTTTTAGCCTTTTTTACGAACAGCTCAAGGTTGGGATTGAGCAAACAGGAGACTTGGAGATCCTCAGTTTTGGCGGTAATGGCTTGGTGGTGCGCTAGGAATGGTTGAGGGAAACAACACGGGAGAACGCGCAAAAGAGTAAGAATAAGCTGCAAACTAGTTCAGTATGGGAGAGAAGCAAGATTGCAAACGAATGGCGCAGGTAGCCACCGTTTATACGGCAGAACCCAATCCTCGAACGGCAGAATAGGTCATGGATATGGATCGGAAGAGCATAACGGTGGTAACGTGATTTCGACGAGATACTCCCTTGCGCTACATAGGCTTCAGCCTTTTTGTACATATTCATGTTACAGGGGAATAGTGATTTGAGTACTTTATTGGCTGGCAAAGCCCAGAAGGAGCCATTGGAACTTTTCAAAAAACATCATTATGGCTCAAGTCCTTAAAATCCAAATGGTGCGGTTTTTTTGATACTACAATGTGGCCGCTAACACATCATGGTTTTCGATATATTAGGCACAAAAAAGAAACGTGGTTATGGAATTCTTGGTTTGGCGGCGTTATATCACCATAAAATCATCTATTTTCCGTTACCGGATATATTGAAAACCATGATGTGTTAGCGGCTGCATTGTCGTATCAAAAGAGCCTCGCCCAAATCCAAAGGCTGTAGCCAAAATTGAAGCGCCTAACTACCGTTTGTTAAATTCCGTCCTCCCTCCAAGAATAAGGTAGTGTAGGCCAGTGTAGAAATATATGCGGAAGCCGTGATAAAAGAAGCTTTCGAGGAAGCGCTCAGGCGAGATATGGAGCAGAAACTGTAGTGGGTTATTGTTATTGAAGGACATCCTCATCAGAGGAAACTGATTATCAGGATTATGCAAAAGAAGGGAGTTAAGGCAACCATCATTATGGACTTTATTCATGTACTTGAATATCTGTGGAAAGCCGGGCACTGCTTTCACTCTAATGTGGATGAGGCTATTGAAAGCTGGGTGGTAAAACGGTCCCTGAAGATACTCAGTGAGAGTCTGACAAGGGGGCCATTGATAAGTGTGCAGACTATCTTTAAAGGGGGTGGTTTCCTTGCTACGACGGCACATTTATGAGTTCTACATTATTACAAAGGCGATAGCATTACTTATTTATGGGAGTTCAAATAAGCCCGGCAATCTACACTTGAATCCAGTGAGCGTAGTTTCAACACAGCCTCTGCCCCTTGCAAACTCCACCTTGTCCCGGTTAGATCTATACGGTCATTGATCAAATGGTGTCTGGTGCGGCTCTTTTGAGACGACAATGCAGCCGCTAAAATATCAAGGGTTTCGATATATTTGGTAACGAAAAATATACGGTTTTATGGTGATATAAGGTTGACAAACTAATAATCACATTTAACTCTAGACATGTTGCTGAAACTAAACCAAGTTTATCCAGATTATTGGTCTAGTGTTGGGGTGATGTATCATGATTTTCTTGAATGTCTTTTACCGTTTGGACAGCGAAAATATCATATCAATTTGGCTGTTAAAAACAATAAAAAGGTATGATTTACCATAAATAATGGAATAACAGCAACAATATAAGACCTCATGCTCATTCTGGCTCATATAAGTTAATAACATCAGTTCTGAATGGTAATCGTATAGATGAAGGTGGGGCAAATTATATTCTGTCTTATGAAACAGCTTCGTCGAAAGTAAAGCCATTAATTATTCGTTCTGTAATGCAGCAAAAAGATATTCTCGCGTACAATTTGGAGGAGCTTATTGGTAGTGGGTAATTTTCAAATGCCGTTCATTACAAGGTCGAGGGCACCGTTATCTTAACGGTTGCACCTAGCTGAAGGCCATGGCCGGGAACCTTTCCGTGGGTTGCCACCTTTCTCTTGACGATTGCACCGACCTGCCGGGCCTGCCAGAGAACCGCTCCATGGGTGGCTACCTTTCTATTGATGGTTGCCCCGGTCTGACGGCTCTAGCCGAGGATCTCTCCGTGGGGAGTGACTTTTCTCTTGATGGTTTCACCGGTCTGACGGCTCTAGCCGAGGATCTCTCCGTGGGGAGTGACTTTTCTCTTGATGGTTTCACCGGCCTGCTGGCCATGCCTTAACTGGATTACAACGTTTGGATGCACATTATCAGGTAATATACTAGATGTTTTCATGGACACTATTGGACTGTCAGATACGTTGATTGACCGGCTACTCACTGTTGGGGCACCAAGTATGGAGTTTCACTTTTCCAGAAGTGCATGGCATTCAGAAAAGCAGGTTGAAAACTCTTGGAAGGCTTTTACTTTCTGGCGAGATTTGGCTTCTTTCCGTGCTGAAACACCGGAACTGGCCATCTGATCTGACTAGGTGCTGGATGATCATTGAACCTCGTACACGAGGCCATCAGTTCCTGTAATGACCGTGTGATCCTGGCCTGTGATGATCTGGGAACTCTGCAATTGTTGACCTCAGCAAAAACTATGGCTGTTGAAAATAATGATCCCATTGAATTAAGGGCGTTGGGGCGGCAAATGATGATTCTGGATAAGGTCAAAAAATCGGCAGAGTCTATATGCGAACACTCTCCTAGGTTGATCAGATCGAGGTTGAGCTGGCTTTCCGGATTGAATTAGGCAAGTACTTTTCCATTACTGGCTTAACGCAAAATATGATATTCGTGAGTGTGCTTATGTTGAAGATAAGGACATTGCAAGAGCTTGCGTCAATATCCAGATATCTTGCTATTAGGCTAAGCTGTATAGCTATCTTGAAGAGTGGCCACCATGGCAAAAATATCAACGCCACCAAGGTACTCCTGAATTTTGCCAGTTCAAGACACAAACGGTAGACCGTATTGACGATAGCCACATCAGTGGAGATAAAACGAAAAAGATGGTTGCGGTGGGCAATCAATAGGTGGATTACGATGTCCTCCGCAGGACTTACTTGGGGAATGGTAGAAATCCGTTTACCAGTACCCCTTTGGAATGGTCAGACGTGGTTCGGCTGATAGAGGACATTTCGCTTTCTCCACGCAGCAAACAGCTAAAGCCAAATGATATGTGGTATAGTGACGGGATAGCAGAACAGCGCAGGTGGTTCTATTGCATTTATTTACATGAGGTGAAGTAAGCCTAGCTTCAGATAAAACTACTACGCTATGGAGTAAAAGCACTACCAGACATCAGCAGCCACCATAGGGTCGTGTTGTTCTTTGCGAATAATGTGACAAAGCTTAATTCCAGTAATGATGGATTTCGCTGAGTGAAGCGTTTAAAATCAAACATCGGTACAGTTATCCACTTTATCCCGCGATGATTCTGCTCAACAAGGTTGTTCATATACTCATTATGGAGAACTTTCATCTCGAGCTGGCCTGGTCCTTTCAGTTCACTATTCAGCGAATTTATGGCGGCGGCGTTGGCACCGATTTTGTCAATAGTGACCGTGGTTGGAACACCATTTGAGCAATGGCTTTATTCAAGTTGTCTTCCACCACCCATATCAGGGATATATCGACTTGTAAAAAGCACCTAAAATTTGGATGATCGGACATTGTCTTTCCTTCAAGACAACCACATGTCACTCTTGATTATTGATCGTTAACTCATTAATGCCTTGAAAGCAGAATAATCCCCCATCTTGGGGTGTGGTTCTGGCAGGTTTTTTATTCCGATTTAGAAAGAATAGGCTTTGTCTTTTTAGATCATGTCTTATTCTGTGCTGTAAAGCAGCATAGACAATCGACATAGTGTCATTACCATAAGCAGAGCTGCAATGAGGTCAGGCTTTTTGTGGTAAAGGGACGACGCTAGGTAATCCTATTTCTTCAGAAATCTAAATCCTCTTTCAACATGTTGCTGCGACTTATAGGTAGACAACAATTCACCTGCATTCAGGTCATTCGGCCCAGAACAAAGCAACCAAATGAAGCCTGTTCATCCTCGTACCTCTCGCATGCTACGAAGCAGGCTGCTTGTACATGGGATCCCATATGGTGAGGCTCACTATCGGTAGATGGGCGGCCTTTTCCCCATAGTAGGGAGTGTTGATAACCTCTGGCTCTGAGCTTTGGCAGTATTCACATTGCTTTTGCCAGAGAGAAAATGCTTTCAAAGTATCATCCCTGCAGAGGGATGCCTTTTTGTCCAATTTTTCCAGATTATCTGCCTCCTTCATGGACTTTTCCTGTACCCTTCTGGTCACCGAGCCTGCGATTATCATTCCGGAACAGAAGTCATCGCTCCTCAACCTATTCAGTACAGGGAGGTACTTCAGCAGAGCAATAATTCTCATGGCCTTCAACAGGCTCCAATGACATCTAATGGGTTTGTTGAACTAACTCTTTTGCCTCCTTGATATTCAGGTTAACCAGCGAGATAAACAACTGCTTTTGCTGATCGAGAGACCGAATGGTTTCGGCAACATCCCGCGCCGCATTCGCCACCAGATAGCGATTATTCAAGTCCTCTTTGAAGCAGGGTTTGTCGTTTATGTTGCCACTGCATGGAGGCATGAACAGAGGACTATCAGTCTGATTCTCTGTCATTAACTGCAAGACCGACTGATTCAAGTCATGATGGTGATCACGGCTATAGCCTTGGCATATATGGATGCAAGTCAAGTTATCTGGGTTTGCATAGCTGTGGTAATCACTAGGCAAAAGTAGAATAGCTAGTGAATAATTGATAACAATATAAGGCCTCCTGCTCATTCTGTGGCATCTAATTTAACGTGAGTTCGATGGTAAAAGACAGGTGAGCCACAGTCACTTAGCTATCTTTCGGATACCAAACCATAGATAACGAACTGGAGTCTTCCGTGTTTATTGTCAGTGTACTTTGTGATGTGGATGATTTCAGCATAACATTGCGAATCACAATGACATAGACAACACCCATATGTCATTCAAAAAAGGCTACAGTTATGTCTATGCTATCGCCAAGTGGAATGATGGACATCATCATCTATTACCATTATAGTGCTCTCCGCAATTTAAGCACTATTGTCAGCGCCTGATCACACAATATAAATCAGACTATCCCCGTCCCTAGTATCCTGCAATCGCTTTGTAGAATTCATGAAACAGGCTTTGATACCACTACGGTTTATCTAAAGTCTCAGTGCATGGGGCAACCAACTGGCCTGTTATTCATTGATTCGACTCCCATCGCCGTCTGTTACAACCATATGATCAACACCCTCAAGGTCTTCAGTGAAGAGGCTAAATGGGGGGGGGAACGTCTACAGGGGGGAAGTTTGATTTTAAGTTACACTTTAACATTAATTGTCTCGGAGAAACTCTATCATTTTTCTTGATAACGGCTAACATCGATGACCTTAACCCAGCGCCAGATCTCATCGAAGAGTTAACTGGTTGAATTTATGGAGATAAGGGCTACGTCTTTGAGAAGTTGGTAGCTTGGTTACAGGAGAAAGGTCTAAACCCAGTAACTAAAGTCAGGAACAATATGAATTCAAAAGAGCTGAAGGCCCTTGGTAAAGTTATGTTGAGGAAACGGGCAGTAATAGAAAGCGTAAATGACCAGTTGAAGAATATTCCTCAGATCGAACATACTCGACAGTGTTTACCATTTAGCTTTGCTGTAAATCTAATAGCAGGATTGATTGTCTATACATGGCAGCCAAGAAAGTCACATACTTGATGTTTCGGTACTAACAGAAGGTGTACCAATGGCTTTCTGAGCGTCGAACTCACGTCAATTTAATATGTGGGGGTTTTTATACGACAATGAAGACGCTAAAATATCAAGGGTTTAGATATATCCGGTAACAAAAAAGAGACGGTTTGATGATGATATAATGTAGTTATACCAATAACTACATAACCACGTCTATTGTGAACGCATCCTACGCCAATACTATCTATTATTCATTCTTCTTACTAGCTCGTGATCATGTGGGCGCTATCATTAAGCACCTTGGATTCACTATCCAACAAGAGCATGGCACCATAGAGAGCTATATCCTGACTGAAGGCAATGAAGTGTTGCCCTTTCTCCTCCAAGGGTATCTGGATAAACAGGGCAATGATTAGACG
This sequence comes from Borostomias antarcticus, assembly GCF_949987555.1. Lineage (NCBI taxonomy): Eukaryota > Metazoa > Chordata > Actinopteri > Stomiiformes > Stomiidae > Borostomias > Borostomias antarcticus. Next base: position 502,128 of record NW_028175663.1, read on the forward strand.
TAGAAATTGTCGGTAACGAGTAGCTACGAGGAGTAGAGAAATCACGTTAGACAAAATACCTCCCGACAATGGACCAGCTTGTTTGGTTTTGCCGTAGTCAGGCGTCGCAGTTACAGCCAGCGGAAGCAATCAAGCGTGTTTAAGCTGGATGCTCAGTAAAACCTCAATACTTACAAGTACTCTGATGGCGTGAGGGGAAAAAATGTAAGTGATGTGATAGATCGCTCTTATGATCGAACGATTAAACGACATAGGGAGAGTTGCCTCGGTATGGTTGGGACACGACAGGTTATATAACTGGTAGCTGATACAGTTCAAAACTTTGAGGCTTTTTACGAACAGCTCAAGGTTGGGATTGAGCAAACAGAAGACCTGCAGCTCACCAGTTTTATGGTAAGAGCTTGGGCGCAAGAAGGGTTGAGGGAAGCAACCAATAAGAACGCGCAAAAGAGTCAGCAGAAGCTGCAAACCTAGCTCAGTCCGGGAGAGAAGGAAGATCGCAAACGAATGGCACAGGTAGCCACCGGTTATACGGTAAAACCCAATCCTCGAATGGCAGAATCGGTCATGAATATGGATCGGAATGTCGACAACGTTGTTAAATTACGTCCTCCAACCAAGGATAATAGATAGTAGGCCAGTGTAGAAAGAGAGGCAGCAGCCGTGATAGAAGAAGTTTTCTAGGAAGCACTCAGGCTAGATCCAGAGCAGCAACGGCAGTGTATCATTGTTATTGATGGGCACCCACATCATTGGAAATTGATTACCGTGATTATGCAAAAGAAGGGAGTTAAGGCAACCATTAGTATGTACTTTATCCATGTACTTGAATATCTGTGGAAACTTGGTCACTGTTTACATAACAAGGGGATGAGGCTATTGAAAGTTTGGTGGCAGAGCGGTCTCTGAAGATACTCAGGGGAGAATCTGACAAGGTGGCCCGGGGAATCAGATAAAGTGCTAGCAAGAGAGGTCTGACAAAATGTGAGGCTATTGATCAAGTGTGCATACTATTTTCAAAAATCACCCCAAGCTCTGTTATGACAAGGCGCTTGATGCTGGATATCAGATTGCCAGCTGAGTCATTGATGGAGCTTGCATCCATTTGATCAGTGACCGTATGGATCTAGCCTAGGCAAAGTGGAGTTTGCAATGGGCCGAAGATGTGTTGAAGCTACACTCTCAGGGTTCAAGTGGAGATTGGCAGGCGTATCGGGATATAAGGAATGATTTTGCCTTCGTAATCATGGAGAACTAATGAATGTGGCTACGTAGTAAGGGCACCACATCCAACTGAGATGTTGGACAGTCGCTCATAATTATGATCTGCACGCTGATAAGGCCGTGCACAGATCCTATTTACCTCATGTCTATTAAGCCTATTATGGAGCCGGTCCATCTCCGCCAGCAGACGAATATCCGCCTTGTTATATAGAGATTTAAATCCATTGCCCGTACGCTGGTTACGCTTCAGGCAGCCTCGGTCAAGGTACCACTTGATCAAGCTGGTAATCTTGGCTCTGGAATAGCCTGAAGCAAAGGTTAAATATTGCCTGATTATCCTCTTCTCCGGCTTACTCAGATTGTGGTATTGAAAATGTCTGAGGGTGGTCTAAATCCATTGACCACATTCATCTTTTGATTTCCATCCGGGCTCGATATTCGTTGTTGTTTGAAGTAGTTCCTCTACCTGTTTGAGCGTTTTGATGAGGCGTGTGTCAATTATGATTTTCACTCAGTAATCATGGGCGAAAGATCATAAATCACTGGCTCATTTCATATTTGGAATAAGGCTTCCATTCAGGTTAATTATATATTATAAGAGGCTGGTGAAAGACGGATGAAACACAAAGGTCTATATTACATTTATCGGGATGTGGCGAAGCTGATGAGTGAAATGCCAGAGCATTAGCTGTATAAAAGCTTTTCGTTGTACACCAAAAGGACTTGGCGTTGCTACGCGGAGGCAGGGGCGCTAGTCCTCTGAAGCTTGTAACTACTATAAGCTGGCTGGCCTATAAAGTAGCATCTTCAAAGGCTACTGGTATAAAACCAACCATTACTGTTGCGATCAAGAGTCATCCAGTTATTTGCATGAGATCCTCTTTGATTTGATATAACTTTATGTTCCAGAAAGCACGACCGTGACCTTAAAACACCAACATCACATAATTAATTGGCAGGGCCACGCTCTCTGGAGATACCTATTAAAACCTGTTATCTTTATCTCTATTCTCTTGATTAGTGGTTGTGGATTATTAAAAACAGCACCAGAGCAACAGCCAGTTAAATTCAGTCAACTTAATGGCTGGAGCCAAGAACATGCTATTGCTGTCAGACCGGCGCTGGTGAATAGCTGCCAACACCTGAACCGATCAGTATTGACAGAGAAAAGCCCTTGGGGCAATTACCAGCAATGGCAATCACTCTGCAAAGAGCTTGCCCAAACGCCAGACCGGCAACTCAAAGTTTTTTTCGAACAAAACTTCACTCCTGTACGAATCGCTTCTAAGGATAACTGGTTGTTTACCGCTTATTACTCTCCGGTAATCTACGGTAGCCTTACCTATTCCGTAGAGTATGCAATTCCCCTATTAAAACTTCCACATGATCTTGTTAAAGTTCGTGGTGGTGATTTTTGGCTTAGCGGTCATGGTCTGGTTGCCCGGGTAGAAAAAGGCTTCCTCAAGCCCTACGGCAGCCGGGCAGAAATTGACCTGCAAACACCAAAAGCTGGTGACGTGTTGTTGTGGCTGAAAAGTCCCATAGATAAGTTTTCCTTGCAGGTTCAGGGCTCAGGCAATATCGAGGTGCCGGATGGGAAAATCATTCATGTTGGTTATGCTGGCAATAATGGGCATGACTATGTAGCCATTGGAAAAGTACTGAAGCAAAAAGGGGAGCTTGAAGACGTTCCCATGCAAACTATTCAGGCATGGTTGGAGGAAAACCATGGAAAAAGAGAATGGCTGCTTAATCAGGAAAAAAGTTACATTTTTTTCAGTTTTTCTGATGAAGGAGCCATAACGGCCCAAGGAGTGCCTAGCAGCTCCAAAAGAACACTGGCTGTAGACCCAGCCTATATTCCTCTTGGCATGCCTGTATGGTTGGATACTCGTCTGACGGCGACGGGAGAGCGTTTTCAGCAGATGATGGTTGCCCAAGATACCGGCAGTGCCATCAAAGGCCCGGCTATAGGGGATATCTATATGGGGTTTGGAAAAGATGCGGCCCTTTTGGCTGGGCCACAACAGGCATCTGGAAAGCTTTATGTATTAATACCTCGTTAATGAGGTGGTTTTTATTCTTTCTCAATTCAGAGTCTTGTAAAGAAAGACTCTGAACAGCTTGCACTAGGAGACACCACTTCAGATCAGATTAATGATGTTCATAACCAGTTTATTAATTTGGGGCGGCTATTTTGATACGACAATGCAGCCGCTAAAATGTCATGGTTTTCGATATGTCAGGTAACGAAAAAAGAGACGGTTCCATGGTGACACAACGTAGTCAAATCAATAACTACATCACTCCGGTTCTTGTGACCTAATTCTACGCCAATGGCAACGATTATTCATTCCTCTCACCAGCGCTTGATCATTTGAACGCTATCATTCAGCACCTTGAATCCACTCTCCAACAAAAGCATAGCACCATAGGGAGCTATTACAGACTGAAGGGCATGAAGTGTTGCACATTCTCCTCAAAGGGTATCTGGATAAGCATGCCAATGATGAGCAGCAGCAATCGTGGGTAATTGGTAGCGACGGTGAACGGAGAAATTACGTCAGGGGAAATACCTTCCGACAACTGACCTGCTTGTTTGGTTCTGTCGTAGTCATGCGTCGCAGTTACAGCCAGCGGAAGCAATCCAGCGTGTTTCCGCTGGATGTTTAGTTAAATCTCAATACTGGCAAGTATTTAGTGGCATTATGGGGGAAATGGTCAGCGATGTGATGGATCGCTCTTATGATCGAACGATTCAACGACATCGTGAGAGTTGCCATGATATGGTTGGGAAACGATAGGCTATGCAATTGGGAGCGAATACGGCTCAAGACTTTGAGGCTTTTTACGAACAGCGAAAGGTTGTGATTAAGAAAACAGAATACCTACATATCCTCAGTTTTGACGGTAATAGTTTGGTTATGCGCTAGGAATGGTTGAGTGAAGCAATACGGGAGAACGCGTAAAAAAGTCAGTAGCAGCAAGCTGCAAACTAGGTCCAGTCTAGGACAGGAGAAAGATCGCAAACGAATGGAACAGGTAGCTACCGTTTATACGGTCAAACCCAATCCGCGAACGGCATAATCGGTCATGGATATGGATCGGAAGAGCGGTAACGTTGTGAAATCCCATCCTCCAGCTAGGAATAAGAGAGTTGGGCTGTGTATGAATAGAGGCGGAAGCCGTGATAGAAGAAGCTTTCGTGTAAGCTCTCAGGCGATATCCTGAGCAGAAATGGCAGTTGGCCACTGTTATTTATGGGCACCATCATCCGCGAAACTAATTACCTAGATTATGAAAAAGAAGGGAGTTAAGGCAACCATAATTATGGATTTTATCCATGTACTTGAATATCTGTGGAAATCTTGGCACTGCTTACACGACAAGGGGTATGAGGTTATGGGGGGCAGAACAGCTCCTGAAGATACTCAGGGGAGAGTCTGACAAGGTGGCCATGGGAATCCGGCAAAGTGCGAGCAAGAGAGGTCTAACAAAACTGGAGGCCATCGATAAGTATGCAGACTATCTTCAAAAAAACCGTCCCAATCTCTGGTATGGCAAGGCGCTGGATGATGGCTATCAGATTGCCAGTGGAGTCATTGAGGGAGCTTTCCTCCATTTGATCAATGACCGTATGGATCTGACCGTGGCAAAGTGGAGTTTGCAAGGGACAGAGGCTGTGTTGAAGCTACGCTCACTGGATTCAGGAGGAGATTGGCAGGAGTATTGGAACTTCCATAAGTAATTCTTTCGTCTGCGTAATTATGTAGAACTAATGAATGTGGCGCCGTAGCAAGGGAACCACTCCAAGCTATTTTTGAACGAAAGACCTAGAGTCACTGACTTACGCTCTTTTCTGGCTATTTTTAGGATTAGGAAATCATAGTTCAGACTAGTTGGTAGTGTTTCCGGCGCAGATATTCACCAATAACTTTGTCGTGCATTTCTTTTGAGCGTGAATAACCGATGGTTATTCTTGCCAGCTGTTTGATTAGAGTTCTGATATTCAGATTCTCTCGCTCTATACGCTGGTAAAATGCTTCCCAATGATATGCTTTTCATCAGGTAAATTTGTCGCATATGACTCCAACCATAAGTACAGATGTAGCTGATCTTACCTACAAGATGTTCCAGCTGCGTGAGTAGCTGCTACTGGTTCTTTTGCCAAAAGTGTGAGCTAATACCAGATTGAACCTTGGTTCCCACGCATAAAACAGTCAATCTGATTCTTTTTGCTGCCAACATACGACCACTGTTCATTCATCTCTCAGATGAGTTCCACTGCAGCATTCTCAAAAGGTTGTGGTTCCCTTGCTATGACGACACATTCATTAGTTCTCCATGATTATGAAGGCGAGAGCATTCTTTATGGAAGTTCAAATACGCCTACCAATCTCCACTTGGATCCAGTGAGGTGCTTCAACACAGCCTCTTCCCCTTGCAAACTCTACTTTGCCTAGGTCAGATTCATACGGTCATTGATCAAATGGAGGAAAGCTCCCTCAATGACTCCACTGGCAATCTGATAGCCATCATCCAGCGCCTTGCCATACCAGAGATTGGGACGGTTTTTTTGAAGATAGTCTGCACACTTGGCGATGGCCTCCAGTTTTGTTAGACCTCTCTTGCTCGCACTTTGCCGGATTCCCTAGGGCATCTTGTCAGACTCTCCCCTGAGTATCTTCAGGAGCTGTTCTGCCCACTCCCAGTTTTTAATAGCCTCATCTACCTTGTCATGTAAGCAGTGACCGGCTTTCCATAGATATTCAAGTACATGGATAAAGTCGATAATTATGGTTGCCTTAACTCCCATTTTTTTCATAATCACGATAATCAGTTTCCTCTTATGAGGGTGTCAATCAATAACAATGGGGGGTGGTTCTGTTGATACGATAATGCAAACGCTAAACATCATAGTTTCGATATATCCGGTAACGAAAAAGAGACGGTTTTGCGGGTATATAACGTAGTCAAACCAATAACTAACGTGAGTTCGACTCTTCAGTTTTGGCTACAGCCCTTGGATTTTAATGGCTTGAGTCATAGTAATGTTTTTTGAAAAGTGCTAAATGGCTCCTTTGAGCATTTGCCAGCCAATAAAGTACTTAAATCACTATTTTTCTGTAACATGAATATGTACAAAAAGGCTGGATCATATGTAGCTTAAGGGATTATCTCGTCGAACTAACGTTAAAACCGTATCTTTTTTGTTACCGGATATATAGAAAATCATGATGCTCCAGCGGCTTCATTGTCGTATCCAAAGAACCACACCCAATAATAATAACCAACTTCCGTTTCTGCTCCGGATCTAGCCTGAGCGCTTCCCCAAAAGCTTCTTCTATCACGGCTTACGCATCTTTTTCTACACTGGCCACACTATCTTATTTCTGGCTGGAGGACGTGATTTAACAACGTTGTCGCTCTTTCGATCCATATCCATGACCGATTCTGCTGTTCGAGGAGTGGGTTTTACCGTATAAATGGTGGCTACTATGCCATTCGTTTGCGATCTTTCTCCTCTCCCGGACTGGGCCTTACAGTGTCTGCTGACTCGTTGGCGCGTTCTTCCTAGTTGCTTCCTTCAACCATTCCTAGCGCATCACTAGGCCATTACCTTCAAAACTGATGATCTGCGGGTTATCTGTTTTTTCAATACCAACCTTGTGCTGTTCGTAAAAAGCCTCAAAGTCTTGAGCCGTATCTGCTACCAGTTGCAAAGTCTGTCGTTTTCCAACCATACTTGAGCAACTCTCACGATGTCGTTTAATCGTTCGATCATGAGAGCGATCTAGGACATAACTGATAATTTTTCCCTCATGCAATCAGAGTACTTGTCAGTATTGAGGTTTAATTGAGTATCCAGCGGGAACACGCTTGATTCCTTCCGCTGGCTGTAACTGCGACGTCTGACTACGACAGAACCAAACAAGCTGGTCAGTTGTTGGGAGGTATTTTTTCTAACGTAATTTCTCTGCCCCACGGCGCTACTCGTTACCGACGATTGCTGCGGCTCATCATTGGCATGTTTATCCAGATGCCATTGGAGGATAAGGCGCAACACTTCTGTGCCTTCAGTCAGGATATAGCTATCTATGGTGCCATGCTCTTATTTAATAGTGGATTCAAGGTGCTGAATGATAGCATCCAAATGATCACGAGTTGGTGGGAAGGATGAATAATCGATGGTATTGGTGTAGGATGCGGTCACAATGGACGGAGTCATGTAGTTATTGGTTTGACGACGTTATATCACCATAAACTAGGCTCTTTTACGTTATCTGATAGATTGAAAACCATGATGTCCCCTGATTAGCACTGTTCATCAGCTAGCTTAAGGAGCATTGCTGCCATGAGGGAAGTTCGCGCAGCCATGTAACCAAACCTTGATACCATTGTTTTCAAATTAAAGTGCCGGTTGAATCGCTCGCAATATTCAGCAAGGTATCTTGGCAAATGCTTCTGGTTAATATGGTGGTAACCGCCTTTCAGAGAATTGTTGACTTTCCCGATCATGGTGTTGACCCACGTAAACAACTCATTAGCCATCGATTCGTGACCCCCACCTGTCACCACTACTGTATGTAGGTGTCCGGCTCGGCTATTTTTGTGAATGCACCTAGGCCATCACTGGCAACACAGCAGGAATTATCACCGAGATGCTTTTGCGTCCAGAGTTCCAGCTCCTTTTCCCGGGAACTGGTGACCATGCGGAAACGCATATACAGCTGGTAGTTTTCCTTGTTGGTTTGCACGGCGTCAACAAAGTGGTGTTTGTTTGCAGAACCTCTTCCTCGTTTGCCTCCATGTTTTCACCACCACAGTAGGAATCATCCATCTGAATATGTCCCTGCAGAGGGCGGCTGTCATCACGTTCTTTCATTACCTGCATAAGCTTGTGCTTCAAGCTCCAAACGCAGCATTATAAGAGATTCCCAGCTGTCTCGAGAGTTCTAGGGCCGATATGCCATTCTTGGTTTTAGTCATTAAAAACATGCCTAGAAACCAAGTGGTCAAGGGCAGGTTGCTAGATTACAGAATGGTGCCACTGGTCCATGATGTCTGGTGACAGCAGCGATTGTATTAGTAGAGTTAACGGGTTTTTAGGGTGCAATACTCCCGACAACAACACAGAGGACATTCAAACCCATTCGGTCACCGATATTTGAAAAACTGGGCACGGCATTGTTGTTCCTAGCCGTATTGCGGAAAGAACTTCACAAGGTTCCTGCCTTTCTGAAACTGAATTTTGTTCTTGCTCATGATGCACTTTCTACTTCGTGGAAAAATGGGTCGTAAGTTTAGACGAAAAAGAGGCTTAGGACAGATGATAATCAGGTAATGTTTTAGCGCCTGCATTGTCGTATCATAAGAACCACGGCCTTCTCAAAAGGAAGCTAGGTCGCATCGTGGAGATAGGTTTTTAAATGCCAATGACAATGGTTGGGCTGATTTGAAGGACTCGTGCAATGTTCCTGATATCAGAGACATTCATAGTCATATCAATAATGTGCCTAGGCGTTTCAGGACGGTTACAGTTGTAGGTATAATAAAACTGGACGTGACCTTGCAGAGTTTGCAGTGATATCGCTGAGTGCCAACATTACTGGTTCCGTATTTGATGATCGATACAGTTCTACTGCATTTCTGGCATGCAACCTCAACAATTGCCATAACACCATCATAAAAAATGCGTGATAGTACAATAGCACGGGATATAAAATAGCTGGCAACTATGATACAAGACTAGGTTCTAGTACTATTTGCAGAGCCTGTGATGGATGGTATTTACTGCACCTCTCTCTAGGAGCAGCGGAAATCCTCCTGATTTATGGCTAATTTATTCGGGAAACCGATGGTGTTATTATTGACTTCCTCAGCACTATAATCTTTACAATATTTTATACTGTCCGGAATTAATTATAAAATGTTCTATCACGTCAACATGTACGGAAATATTGAAACTAAGTTTGTAGAAACTGATTAATAAGTTTAATTTCTTTAATCGTTTTCGGACAGCTGGAAAAACGAAACTCCAGTGTAGATAGTTTTTCTACTTCATTTGCTCATGTAATATGTAAAAGAGACATAGCCATATACTTCTCAACATTGTCATATCCAATATAGCCAATCTCTTCTTGCATGGTTGTTATATGTATAACAAGTGTTATAAAAACACGAAAAGAGTGTTAGTTTATTACCGTTATATGTTCCTTCGTAGCTCGGCCTCAAAGAGTTATCTGTCACTAGGTTATTATACATTTCAATCATCAAGTTTAATAGCTTTACTGCGAATTGGTTTACATTTTGGTTATAATCGGCAAATGCTTTATACTAGTGAGATTTATTTTCCATTACTATAAGTTGATTATTCCCAATCGGCCTAAGTAAGTAAGGATTGTGTTGAATTGCACATCCATGGCTAAAATAACACCTGTATCACCATGAGAGGCACCCATAGCATCTATATGCTTATGCTCAGAGCTATACCCAATCAACCCATCATGTATCATTGGATCAGTAACATCAAAAACTTTTTTGAACCACAATTCCGCTTCTTTATTATCAAGTTGATAAGGAGTACAGGTTAGTTCTAACCATTTGGAAGTATCATAGAAAGGAAGAACACTAAAGTTATCGCCAAAACCATAGAATGTTCTTAAACCACTAAGCACAAAGGATTTTGCTCCTTTGGCTTTCAAACGCTTTATAAAAATAGAGACAAGACGCATCTATGTCTCAGATGATTAGCTATTATCAATAACATCAAATTAAAGTTCTTCCACAATCTTAATATTTAATTGCTTTTCAATTATCATCTCACTCTAAGTTTGACAGTAGCTACTATCAAACATCTTGTTGATAACATCCACGTAGCTATCATTAAATATTTTATCCATAACATGGATATTGAAATAATTCCTTATACCATAGTGATTAACACGCAAAGCAATAATTAACTGATTTTGATGTTTGGATGAATCGATAGTTACTATAACGCGCCTAAATTTCATAGAAAAATTAAAAATGTAACTTTATTAATGGAGGGAGTACTTAATTTGAAAGGATATATTTCCAAAAAGGAAATTTACTACTTGTAAACGTTTATAATCAATATCTCAATACAAAATCTCAAACTCATTTACGGTAATATTAGGTACGTTATTTTTTTTGTAAAGGTAGTCAGTGAGTATAGTTAAAAAATTATAAGCTGGTGTACAGCATTTTAACGAATCCTTAGTTACCTCATTGTAAATTGCAATTAAAAATGACTTTATTTCTTCAACTTTGGTTGACTAATTTATGCACCTATTACATATTTACAAACACTGTTTCCAACAACAAAACTCCGATCTGTTATCAACCATTCCACAATAATATAAAATCAATAATGATTTTTATTAGCTCATTTTTTTATCGGAAAGATCAATATAACCTTCTGATAGTTTGCATAGACGCGATTTGATAAGAGTTTCTATAGTTTCCAGAAAACATTCAGTCGCTTGTCTTGGGGAAATAGTGTTGCTCACTGACACCAAGGCCGCTTCTCCTACCTTGCATAGGCATCAAGGCAAATGAGAAACTTTGACCCTCCTAGCTGTTTGATAGCTAGACCCATGACTGCAATTTTGTAAAGTAGATAATTCCTCCGGTGTTTCCGTTCCCTGCGGTACAAGTTCACACTGCATCATTCGTATTCCGAAGTTTCCGCTGTTTACACATTGTTCTGATGCTATTTTCTTAGCAATTTTATCCAAATTTGGGATAGAGTTGTTGGCACAATCAACTGAAGTTTGGAACATATTGTTTGTAACCTATTGATTTAATCAGATAGTCTGTTAATGAAAATTAGCTATATTTGTAAGACGATCATAAAAGAATAAGTTAACGTGGTATTAGACTTTTCCCAGAGTCCTTAAAATTGACGTTCTCTAGTTACCAAGGGCTATAAGACTACCACTGTACTTTAGTGCAGTGGCAGCACGTGCTAATTACACATGTATTGATGTATAAAATAGTTCTCACTGCCGGTATTACCATCTTTAACCATATGGATAGAATGGCTGTAAGCCTTGGCATTCGCGGGGTGTTCTCCTTTTAGGGAAAGCTAGAAAAGTCGAACATCGCGTAAGGTTATAAAATTTGTTTCTAGTCAGGGACCCACATTTGTCATATTTTTCAGCCTAACCGACAACGGTCTAACAAGTTGAATTTTATGTGGAGACATTTCTGCACCCCAAGCCATAACCTCTACTCCTGCTTCAACAGCTTTTTGCAGCTCTTCTGCGTAAACCGGGTCGATCTCTTTTGCAGCAGCTACATGATCAATGCCTGTATGTTGAACGCAGAAGAACAAAACGGCTCTGTAACCACCAGCAACCATTTGTGTGAGCTCCCTCAGGTGTTTTGTGCCACGGCTGGTTACGGCATCAGGAAACAGGCCAAGCCCATCTCCCATAGCCAGAGTGACACTTTTGACTTCTACATAACAGTCCACTAGCCCTTCCTGATGAAGCAGCAGATCGATACGACTGTTCTCTTCACCGTAACTAACTTCACGACGGATACTCTGGTATTCAGACAGTGTCTGAATTTCTCCTGTTGTTAGCAGCTCTTCCACCATAGCATTGGCTCTCCCGGTGTTCAGGCCGGCCAATGTTATGCGCTTTTCATCATCAAAAATCACTGGGATCTCGGCTTGCTCCCAAGTGTAGGGGTATTTTCGCTTGGGATTTTTGGAATCTGAGTACCATACCAGATAACCTGGGTAGAGGCAGTTTTTCATGGAGCCTGTATTTGGGCAATGGATGGTAATCTGTGAGCCATCAGCCAGCTCAACATCTGCCATGAAACGTTTGTATCTTTTTATAAAGCGGGCCTGTGAGAGGGTAGCATCGTATTTCATTATAGAGGCTCATTACTTAAATTCATTAATTTACTTATTGATATTCTAAACTAGAATTTTAAGATAACCATTGATCATTCCTGTATCTGCAAGGCTAATAAACTCACAGAATTAAGTGGATAGCTGATAGAGACCATAATATCAGTTCCCCTGAGCATATGTTTTGGTAAATGTCAGGAAGTGGGTGACATTTTTTTATGGCGTCTTGCCATGTGTTTTGGTAGTTTCTCCGCTTCTTTAAGGAAGGCAAGAGGGAAGTGCCAAGAGCTTTTGTTCTAGCCAAGAACCAATGGTGTTGACTTTGGCTTTCAGGGAGCCGGTTTACCGGCAGTTACAGAGGGATCGCAGAGGCTGCTGTCAACAGGCAGAATGCGAGCGCCTCTAAATGGAGAGATCCAGGATTGTTGTTCCCCTGGCTCATAAATAGAAGGTGGTGAGGCTGTAATCATGTCAGCACAGAAAAACGCGGATACAGGCAATCTGCTCAAATCGTTTACTCCATACCAGGAAAAGGATGGGGAAACGTACATGAATGAGCAACAAGTTGCTCACTTTACCCAGATCCTGCAGAACTGGAAGCGGGAGTTGATGGAAGAAGTGGATCGCACAGTAAACCATATGCAGGATGATGCTGCGAATTTCCCTGACCCTGCTGATCGCGCCAGTCAAGAAGAAGAGTTCAGCCTTGAACTGAGAACCCGTGATCGTGAGCGTAAACTGATTAGGAAAATAGACAGTACTCTGGGCCGGATTGAAGAAGATGATTATGGCTTCTGCGATAGCTGTGGCGTAGAAATCGGTATTCGCCGTCTGGAGGCCAGACCGACAGCCACGCTTTGCATTGACTGTAAGACTCTGGCTGAGATTAAGGAAAGGCAGTTGGGTAACTGATGAAACCAGTCTATTAGTGCTGGGCTGTGAAACCGTAAGGTTCACAGCCCAACACGCACTTGACATTCGTACATGTCTCCCTCCCTGACAGCACAGTGGGTGCTACCAGCCCGTATAATCTGTTTCAATAAATTCCTTAACCGTATTTTGCCTGACTCATAATTACTACATATGGGCTACACACTGAGTACCACAAACTATATCTGGCGTTTTGCTCCTTCCTATATTGGGCTATGCTCCTTGACGCACTGGTTGTCGCTTTGGACAGTTATCTGGACACCTATGCCCCCTAGGGGAAATGGTTGGTTCGAATGGAAGATATTTACCATCCCAGAGAGCAGCTAGGTGCCGTAGATCTAATTTTGAAGACGCTGAAAGTCTATGGCCCGTAATGGGATGACAACGTACTTGTTCAAAGTGATCGCAGTGAAGCCTATGATTAGGTACTGAGCAAACTGCTACGGGAAGAGAAACTTTACCCGTGTACCTGCACTAGGGGAAAACTTTACGGATTGAATGGTGCCTATCCGTGCTATTGTCGAAAGAACTGCATTATCCCAAAGTAACCATACTGGTTGAGACTTCTGTGTAATTATCAAATTCTTCAGTTCGTGATCTAATTCAATGTGAGTAGTAGTTTGACGTAAGTACTCTTGGAGACTTTATCCTAGGATGCAAGGATGATCTGTATGCCTAACACTTGGCCGTCTGTGTTGACGATCATTTTCAGGGAGTTACTCATATCGTCAGATGTGTAGATTTTCTGGACTCAACCACAAGGCAGATGTACCTACAGAGTAACTTGAATTTCCCGCACCCCATCTATGACCATGTTCCGGTTATCACACAAAGCAACGGCAACAACCTCAGCAAGCATAACCATGCCCCTGACGTCCCTCTGGGAAACCCACGCCAGACAACTATCAGGGCATTGACTGCACTGGGACTTCAGCTAGGACCAAGTATTTTGATGAATTCTATTGAGGATATACTTTCTTGGGTAGTGCAAAACTGGTTGATCAGGAACATGGTTGGTAAAAGAGAGATTCTGCAGGATACTATTTGACCAACCCTACCCCTGTTCAGCTGAACATGTTATATATGGTTGAATAAATCACATCCAGTACCTAATGGTGTATGAAGATGGGCCAGAAAATGATGTGTCCAAGGAGCGAATATGTCGATAGTCCTAAAAACAGTTCTTGTGGCTGCTCTTTCCTTTTTCTCCTTCAACCTGATGGCAAATACTTTGAGTTTTTCCTCACTTGACGTATCTCCCGATAGCCATGCTGCAGAGAGTTCTAATTTCTGTAATGCTGCCAGACGAACTAGGGATCAACTTATTCGTCAAGAGCCTTTTATAAGCATAAAAGCACCAATCCACACGCAGGGTGTTTCATCCTGCTTTACACCAGATGAAAACCTGATCTTTGTTGCAACCATTGAAGCCCAAAGAGTACTAGGACCTAATGCGGCTTGGTATGAAAAACTCAGCCTAGATATTAAAACCATGGTTACCGAAGCTTGTGGCATTATGGGTTATGAAAATAGCGACGTTAGCCGTGCTTATGACCATTGCATGGAAAGCCGCCATGAAGAGTTGATAAGCCCATACGAAGAAAAATACGCTAGAGAGTCCACAAAGTACCTCCGTAAACGTCAGCAGGTAGCTGATAGTCTAGTAGTACGGTGTGATGCATCACTAAGCGTGAAGCGCGATTACCTCCCCAGAGATATGCGTTTCCCAGTGGCTTGGCATAACTCCGACAGCCAGTCTGTACCCAGCTGGTTGTTGGCAGAAAAGATGGATGACGATGAGTGGCTGGAGAAAATTGGCAAGCTGAAACTCGATAATATTATGGAAGATGTACTGGGTAGAGACTGTCCGGGAGAAATGATCTACTGGGTGACTTACGATTCTCCAAGTTTGTAGTTCCGTATAACAACAGCCTTTAGTCCTTATACAAGTGTGGCTTATAACACATTTTTGGGTGGTTCTTTTAATACAACAATGCAGCCGCTAAAACATCATGGGTTTCGATATATTCGGTAACGAAAAAGATACTAGGTTATGGGTATATAACGTGGTTAAACCAATAACTACATAACACAGTCTATTGTGAACGCCCCCTGCGTCAATACCCCGATTACTCATTCTGCTCTCCAGCTCGTGATCATTTGGATTCTATCATTCAGCACCTTGAATCTACTATCTAACAAGAGTATGGGATCATAGAGAGCTATATCCGTACTGGAGGCAACGAAGTATTGCTCCTTCTCCTCCAAGAGTATTTGAATAAACAGGCCGATGATGAGACGCAGCAATCGTCGGTAACTAGTAGCGACGGTGAGCAGAGGAATCACGTCAGGGGAAATACCTCCCTACAACTGACCAGCTTGTTTGGTTCTGTCGTAGTCAGGCGTCGCAGTTACAGCCAGCGGAAGCAATCCAGCGTGTTTCCACTGGATGCTCAGTTAAACCTAAATACTGATAAGTACTCTGATGTGATTAGGGGAAAATGGTCAGTGATGTGGTGGATCGCTCTTATGATCGAACGATTAAACGACATAGTGAGAGTTGCCCACGGATGGTTGAGAAACGACAGGCTATGCAACTGTGAGCGGATACGGCTCAAGATTTTGAGGCTTTTTACGAACAGCGAAAGGTTGGGCTTGAGCAAACAGAAGACCTGCAGATCCTAAGTTTTGACGGTAATGGCTTGGTAATGCTCCAAGAATGGTAGATGGAAGCCACCAAGGAGAACTAGCAAAGAATCAGCAGAAGCTGCAAACCAAGCGCAGTTCGGGAGAGAAGAAAGATAGCAAACTAATGGCACATGTAGCCACCGTTTATACGGTAAAACCCAATCCTCAAACGGCAGAATCGGTCATGGATATGTATCGTAAGAGCGACAATGTTATTAAATTACGTCCTCCAGCTAGGAATAAGATAGTGTTGGCCCGTAAGGGAAGAGAGGCGGAAGCCGTGATAGAAGAAGCTTTCTAGGAAGCGCTAAGGCTAGATCTGGAGCGGAAATGGCAGTGGGTCATTGTTATGGATGGGCACCATCATCAGCGGGAACTGATTATCGGGATTATGAAAAATAAGGGAGTTAAGGCAACCATCATCATGGACTTTATCCATGTATTTGAATATTTGTGTAAAGCCGGGCACTGCATACACGACAATGGGTATGAGGCTATTGAAAGCTGGGTGGTAGACGGTTCCTGAAGATACTCAGGGGAGAGTTTGACAAGGTGGCCGGGGAATCCGGCAAAGTGCGATCAAGAGAGGTTTGACAAAACGTGAGTAATTGATAAGGGTGTATACTATTTTCAAAAAAACCGTTCTAGTCTCTGCTATGACAAGGCGCTGGATGCTGGCTATCCGATTACCAGTGGAGTCATTGAGAGAGCTTGCCTCCATTTGATCAATGACCGTATGGATCTAACCTAGGCAAAGTGGTGTTCGCAAGGGACAGAGGCTGTGTTGAAGTTACGCTCACTGGATTCAAGTGGAGATTGGCAGTCGTATTGGGACTTCCATAAGGGATGCTCTCGCCTTCGTAATCATGGAGAACTAATGAATGTGGTGTCGTAGTAATGGAACCGCCCCCATTTCCTTTTCAACACCTCCGGAGATACACAGTCTTCCTGATGCTAGTCTGTTTCTCTGGCCAGAGATAGTTCCCGAAGCTACCTGTCAACAGCTTTACTCAGAGCTACTCTCTACATTGCCATGGCAGCAGGACCATATAACCATTTATGGTAAAACCCTTCTTATTCCTAGGCTTCAGGTATGGATGGGAGACACTGATGCATACTATCAGTATTCTGGGCTAGAGTTATCACCGCGCCAGTGGGACCCCATAATACGTTCTATTAAACAACATATTGAGTCTATATGTGGACATAACTTCAACTCTGTCCTTATCAATTTGTATCGTAACGGACAGGACAGCAATGGCTGGCACAGTGATGATGAACCGGAACTGGGAGAAAATCCGGTCATCGCATCGTTGAGTCTGGGAGCAACACGAAGATTTCGGCTACGACATAAATACAGGAAAGATCTGACGCCTTATATTTTTGACCTGATGTCAGGGTCTTTACTGGTGATGGAGGGAAACACTCAAAAATACTGGCAACACTGTCTGACAAAAACCGCAAAGCAGGTAGTACCAAGAATCAATCTGACCTTCCGAAAGACATTAGGTGGCGTTGACAATTAGTCATATGCTACCTAACGACAAAGAAAAAACCATAACTATTTTGCGGTTTCCACATATAACCATTACCATGTCTGCCCGACCGCGAAACTGTACGACGTAATATGTATATCTACCGTCTTGTCCTGCTTCTGGTGATAGGGATTTACCTTTTTTCTCCGGCCATTATGGGTTGGTGGATTACGTTTGGTGAGCAGTGGTACCAACCATGGATACTCTGGTTCATCCTGATTGTCGCGGGCTTTACCCTTCAGGTCATGGGTAACAGCGATGGGCTTTGAACTGGCACACATCCTTCTCGTCAGTGTTATCTATCTGGCAATTCTTTTTCTCTGTGCTTGGGCCACTGACCTGGGAATCATACCCAGACAGGTAGTTCACCATCCAGCCACCTATGTGCTGTCTCTGGGCATATATGCCAGTAGCTGGGCCTACTACGGCAGTATCGGGGTAGCTTACGACGATGGCTATGTTTTTCTCGGGTTCTATTTTGGCCTGAGCGGGGCATTTTTACTGGCTCCTGTACTGCTGGTTCCAATTTTAAGAATAACGTCAACTTACCAGCTAAGTTCACTGGCAGATGTACTGGCCTTTCGGTTTCGTAGCCCAGTTGCTGGCACACTCAGCACCCTGCTTTTGCTTTTTATAACCTTTCCCCTGCTAGCTATCCAAATACAGGCAGTGGCTGACAGTGTTTATTTATTAAGCGATGAAGCATCACCAGAAATACTGGCTTTCGGCTTCTGCATTATGGTCACCCTGCTCACCATGATGTTTGGTACCCGGCATATGGCCAGCCGCCGCCAGCACGATGGACTGGTTGTTGCCATCGCCTTTGAGTCATTACTAAAACTGCTCATTATGGCTTTACTGGGAACCGTCGTTATTTTCCAGATATTTGGTGGATTTTCAGAGCTTAATCGCTGGATTGAAGCCAACTCAGAAGTCATCATTGGTATGAACTCTCACTTGGAAGATGGGCCATGGCGAACAACACTGCTTATGTTCTTTGCTTCCGCGTTAGTTATGCCTCATATGTTTCATATGACGTTTGCTGAAAACCGAGATATGAAGATGCTGTTTACCGCCAGCTGGGGACTACCGTTCTTTCTATTATTATTAAGTATCTCAACCCCACTGATTCTCTGGGCCGGACTTAAAATTGGTAGCCAATACCCCCCCGAGTATTTCCCTCTCGCTATCGGACAGGCACTGGACAGCCGATGGTTGACGATCATCGGCTATATTGGTGGCCTTTCTGCAGCCAGCGGACTCTTTATTGTGACTTCACTATCACTTTCGTCCATGCTGCTGAACCATGTCATTCTGCCGCTTTACCTAACCAAAGAGCCTGCTCAGATACAAAAGAATATTTACCGCTGGTTAACCAATGTTAAACGTCTGATTATTGCTACACTGATTATGGCCTCTTATGGGTTCTACCGATTGCTTCACAATGAGGTAGACATGTACAGTTTGAGTATTGTTGCTTATGTTGGTGCCCTGCAACTGCTCCCAGGTACTCTGTCTACGCTTTACTGGGGTAAAGGCAACCAC
Organism: Borostomias antarcticus; assembly: GCF_949987555.1. NCBI lineage: Eukaryota > Metazoa > Chordata > Actinopteri > Stomiiformes > Stomiidae > Borostomias > Borostomias antarcticus. The sequence continues at coordinate 520,938 of NW_028175663.1, forward strand.
AAAGGGCTGATTCTAGGGGTTCTTACAGGGACGACTGTCTGGTTTTTTACCCTGATGCTGCCTTTGACGATGGGGCTTGAGATTTCCCCAATACGTAGTGTCCACTTCGGTACCATCACTAATGATGGCTGGTACATTGCGGCAGCTTCATCATTGGCCGTGAATGTTCTGGTGTTTTACCTGATCTCCAGTTTTGCCAGAATGTCTGACGAAGAGAGTAGTGCTGCCGCCGCCTGTCTCGTTCGAGAAGTAAGTCAACAGGCGTACAAAATTCCCAAAGCAAGCTCTTCTTATGAATTTCAGGAAATGCTCAGTACCCCTCTGGGGCCTGTTGCGGCCCAAACAGAAATCAATAAAGCACTGACTGATCTGGATATACGCCAAGATGATAACCGACCACATTCACTGAGACGGCTTAGGGATCGCATTGGGAAAAACCTCTCTGGTCTAATGGGACCGACCATTGCCCACGAAATTGTTGACTCTTTTCTACCATTGGATGTTGAAAACGATTATGTGCCAAAAGACATCCATTTCATGGAATCACGCCTAGAAGCCTACCACTCCAAATTAACAGGACTTGCTGGCGAGCTTGACAGCCTGAGACGCTATCACAGAGATACCCTGAACAGCCTACCAATGGCTGTATGCTCAATTGATAACTCTGCAACTGACCAATTAAACAGCTCTAGTGAGGTTATGCTGTGGAATCAGGCAATGACGGAATTGACCGGTATTTCCGCCGAAGATGTTCTGGGAATGTCCTTGAAAACCATTCCTGCTCCATGGAATCAGATCTTGAGTGATTTTATTCATCTCCCAGAGAGCCACCTGACCAAGCATCGTATCGAAATGAATGGTGCTACTCACTATTTTAGCCTCCACAAGGCATCAATACAGCCACCTGTTTCCGGTACTGGTGGTAATCAGGTTATGCTGCTGGAAGATCAGACCGAAACCAAAATGCTGGAAGAGCAGCTATTTCATAGTGAACGACTGGCGTCTATTGGTCAGCTGGCTGCGGGCGTCGCTCATGAAATTGGTAACCCGATTACCGGTATTGATTGCCTTGCTCAGGAGATGGGGGCCCTCTCTCATGACCACGATATTCAACAAAGTTCTCGCAAGATACTAGAACAAACCAAAAGAGTTAGTAGTATTGTTCAAACTCTGGTTACCTATGCCCATTATGGTCATAAAACTGGTCACCAGCGCCTGAACAATAGCGAAACATCATCACTTGTAGAACCTGTAGAAGTCTCCAGCACAATTCAGGAGGCCATCAGCCTATTGCAATTGAGCCATAAGAACAACGATATCGTATTTCGTAATCTGTGCTCTGATGGTCTTTGCATCAGTGGAAACAGGCAGAAATTACAACAAGTATTTATCAATTTGCTGAAAAATGCTGCAGATGCCTCAGATTTAGATGGTGTTGTTTCAGTCAGCACTACTGCCAATCAACACACGGTTACTATCCGTGTTGAAGATCAGGGACATGGCATCCCCAACACAATACAGGAAAAGCTGTTTGAACCATTTTTCACCACTAAAGAGGCGGGCACAGGTACCGGCCTTGGTCTGGCACTGACTTGGAATATTGTCGAAGAGCACTTTGGCAGTATTCAGATAGTCAGTCCTCTGGATTCGGTGACTGGGCGAGGCTCCTGTTTCATTATCTCGCTGCCACGCCACGAGTCGGAATCCGTTTTTGTGGAGCAGCCTTTGGAATTTCATGGAGATATTGCATGAGTCAGGGCCAGATACTGATTGTCGAAGATGAAGAAATTATCAGAGTATTGTTGCGGCGATTACTAGAACGACAAGGGTATGGAGTGACAGAAGCAGGCTCCGTTCATGAGGCAGAAACACTGCTTGAGCAGCAGTTTGGGTCCAGTAAAGAGTTTGCACTGATCATCAGTGATCTCAGACTTCCAGGAAAACTAGGGACTGAAATGATTAATCTGGCAAATGGTATTCCGGTACTTATAATGACCAGCTATGCTAGCCTGAACTCTGCAGTTTCTACTATGAAGCAGGGAGCTGTGGACTATATTGCCAAGCCATTTGACCATGCAGAAATGCTGCAAAGAGTTGTTGAAGCCATCGAAAAGCAATCTAGGTTAACAGCTGAGGACACTGGTGAAACCAAAACAGGAGTTACAGGTAATGCCAGCAATTCAGGCAACTGTTCTGAAAAGAATGGCTTCAGCGGTATTTTAGGACAGTGCGATGGCATGCAGCTACTGTTCCGACAAATCAAAAAGGTGGCGCCTACTGATGCCACTGTATTGGTTCAAGGGGAGTCAGGAACCGGTAAGGAGCTGGTTGCCAAAGCTATTCACAAGAACAGTCGTCGTATCAATGGCCCAATGATTTCGGTTAACTGTGCCGCTATTCCAGAAGCCCTGATTGAATCAGAATTGTTTGGGCACGAGAAAGGTTCATTTACCGGTGCTACAGCTGCTCGAACAGGCCTTATTGAGGCTGCTAATGGTGGTACTCTGTTTCTGGATGAAATTGGTGAGTTGCCACTGGAAGCACAGGCCAGACTTTTACGGGTTCTCCAAGAAGGTGAAATTCGTCGTGTAGGTTCAGTGCAATCTCAGTCCGTTGATGTCCGCTTGATTGCAGCAACTCACAGAAATCTAAGGCAGCTCTCTTCACAGAATGAATTTCGTGAAGACCTCTATTACCGGCTGAAAGTGGTTGAGTTGCGCATTCCTCCTCTCAGGGAAAGAGGTAATGATATTTTGATGCTGGCAGAAAAACTGTTAGCCCAAATCTGTAAAAAAATGGATTTGGAAGTATTCTCTCTGGCTCCGGAAACTATGGTGGCGATTTCTCAGTATCAATGGCCTGGTAATGTTCGGGAAATGGAGCACTCCATCGAACGGGCGGTGATTCTCTCAGAAGACAATATCATTACACCGGGGAATCTGGATATTGAGGTTCTGGTTAAGCAGACACTGTTCCGACAGGATTCTGAAGAGTTACATGACGGCCTGACACTGGAGGACTACTTCCAGCGTTTTGTCCTCGAACATCAGGATCAGATGACCGAAACTGAACTGGCACAGAAACTGGGCATCAGTCGGAAAACGCTTTGGGAGCGGCGACAGCGCCTTGGTATTCCTAGAAAGAAGACCAAGACTACATGATTGCTCAAAATAGTGTGTCAGGTCCTTTGTCATAATTAACGTGAATTCGGCGCTTCAATTTTGGCTACAGCCTTGGATTTTAGGGGTTTTAATAATAGTGGTGTTTTTTGAAAAGTGGCCAATTGGCCTTCGGAGCCTTTGCTCGGCAATAAAGTACTCAAATCACCATTTTTCTGTAACATGAATATGTACAAAAAAGCTGAAGCTTATGTAGCGAAAGGGATTATCTCGTAGAACTCATGTTAATTAAAACTAGGCTATAGCAATCCATGGTGTGCTCTCCATAGGCACTGCAAAGACTCAAGGCCATAACTGGGTTTTTATTGGTACCAAACTGGATAGTCAGCTCAAGCCAGGCTACTTCACAGATATTACAGTAAAGCCATAGTTCTACCTGACAAATACTAGGAAGCTGAGGGATAGCCAGCCTCATTTTACCATTCCCACGATCCATGGCTCATGAAGGACAAACGTCTACGCCTAGGCGATAGAAGTCACAACTATCATAAGAAAGATCCATCACAGGGCAACCAGCAAGTATCTCTTCTTTCCTATCGGATATACCCGGTGCACGCATTGGGCATTGATCGATACACTAATCGCACTGCGTACACAGAGACAGAAACAGCTTGTTATCCATAATCAATGGTGGTCGTGGATAATAACTATCCGGTATAACCTGCTTTGACTCATGAGCGAAACGCTTGGGAAAAGCCAGCCTGCCGAGAGATACTAGCTGATCATCTTCTGTTTTATGTAAATCTGACACGAGAAAACCAGAGGTTTTTTTTCCTGAGAATTTCAGTCAAAAATACCTTGTTCAAATATTGAACGTGATGTTCGACTGTTTTTAACTGTAGTTAGGCTCTTTAATTTTGGCTACAGGCTTGGATTTTAAGGGCATGAGGCATAGTGATGTTTTTTTTGAAAAGTGTCCAATGGCTCCTTTGGAGCTTTTGCCATCTAGTAAGTACTAAAATCACTCTTTTTCTATAACATGAATATGTGCAAAAAGGCTGAATCATATGTAGCGTAATGGATTATCTCGTCTAACTCAGGTTTTCTTCCTTTCCAAGGAAGTCGAACATTCCATGATTTTCAGGTGCTTCAGCCAATACGAGCATATGATCAAACTCTGGAAAACTGAGAATAACGCCGAACTGACACGGAGAGGAAGGAGATTAAGCATAATTAGGGTGTACTAACGTACATGTATTTAGCGTAAGTTCGACCTCTTGATTTTAGCTGAAGGCATTGGATTTTAATGGCTTTAGTCATAGTGATGTTTTTTGAAAAGTGCATAATGTCTCTTTCTGAGCCTTGGTCAGCCAATAAAGTACTCAAATCACTCATTTCCTATAACATGAATATGTACAAAAAGGCTTAAGCCTATGTAGTGCAAGTGATTATCTCGTCGAGCTCACGTTATTTACGCTGTAACCCTTGGCAAGTCAGGAATTTTAAACTTCCATGGCCTATAAAGTAGTCTAACATCGCGTAATAATATTGATGAATGTGGTATTTGTACCTGAATTACCATGGAACTTTACAAGGCAGAACACTGTATAAACTGAAGCCAATCTATAATCAGACTAAGTTTATTATGGTGCTTTAAATATGATTACTCACCCTACTGGTATATTTGATAATTCAGCAAAAAAGTATAAGCACATTGAAGTGGTACCACTTGCAGCGGCAATGGGGGCAAAAGTGTGTGGTGTAGACATCAGTTGTTTAACCGATGATCAATTTGTTGAAATAGAACAAGCGCTATTTTGGCATAAGATGCTTTATTTTCGTGACCAATATATAAGTCATGGTGATCAGGAGGCATACAGCTTGCGGTTTGGCCATTTTGCTGAGGATGCATACACTGAAGGCATAAATGGGTATATCAACGTGCAGCCAGTCATCATAGAAGCTGATACTTCAGAGCCACTGATCTTTGGATCTGGATGGCACACGGATTCGCCTTTTTTACCAAGACCACCTGCTATATCCATTCTATATGCCGTTGAGACTCCACCCTATGGAGGAGATACCATCTGGGCCAATTCTGCACTTGCTTATAATGCGCTTTCTGAAACCATGAGATCGATAATCGACCCACTGTCAGTACGTATGTCTATGGAGAAGGTGGTAACTCTGGCACAAAAAATAATGCCCGTCAGCAACTCCACATTAGGTCAGATTGCTGCAACAAAGTGTATGGAGAATTTACCAGAAGAGCTTGTTCGAAAAGTTACCGGCTCATTTCATCCACTAATCAGGACTCACCCAAGAACTGGCGAGAAGGCTATTTACTGTGACAGCACTTATTCGTCTGGCATTAAAGGGCTTTCACAGGATGAAGCTCAGCCTATTTTGGACTTCCTGATCCGCCATATTACGCAACCAGCATTTACATGTAGGCTACGCTGGCAAGCAAATACCATTACCATTTGGGATAATCGCCTCTGTATCCATCAGGCATTTAATGATTACGAAGGCTTTCGCCGTGAGATGTACCGGACAACAGTGGTAGGAGAAGTGCCGGTATAATTACCAACCATGAATTGAATATCAATTGGCAACTCTATAGCTGTCTTTCACCACCCCTGTCAGGAATATACCACTCGTAAAAATCACTAAAATTTGAATGATCGTCCGTTGTCTTTCCTTCAAGCCAACCACATGTCGCTCTTGATTATTGATCGTTAACTCATTAATTTCATGAAAACAGAATAATACCAATATGGAGGTGTGGTTCTGGCATGGTTTTTTCTTCTTATTTGGAAAGAATCTGGTTTGTCTTTTCAGCTCATGTCTTATTTTGTACTGTAAGGCAGCGTAGGCATCAGATATAGTGTCATTATCATTAGTCTCTTCCAATAGAAATGAGCCTGAAGTGAAGCCTTATTTCCAACATGAAATTAGTCTGTAATTTCTGATCTTTAGTCCATAATTACTGAATTAAAATCATATGGGTGGCTCTTTTATACGACAATGCAGCCGCTCAAACATCATGGTTTTCGATATATCCGGTAACGAAAAAGAGACGGGTTTAACGTAAGTTCACGAGATAATACCTTGCGCTACATAGGCTTCAGACTTTTTGGGCATATTCAAGTTACAGGGGAATAGCGATTTTAGTACTTTATTATTGTCTGCCAAAGGCTTAGAAGGAGCTATGGGACACTTTTAAAAAAACATCACTATGCCTCAAGCCCATAAAAGCCAAGGGATGCAGCTAGGATTTAAGAGCCGAACTCACGTTAGTTATTGGGTTGGCGACGTTATATAACCATAACCCAGTATCTTTTCAGTTACCGGATATATCGAAACCCATGATGTTTTAGCAGTTGCATTGTCGTATCAAAAGAATCACGCCAAAAGCATTTCGGATCTCTGTGCTTGTTGCTATGTCTGTTGGTACTGCTTGGCTAGTGGTAGCCGCAGTGAAAGGTAACACCTTGTTTGGGTTGTTGCCGTGGTAGTGCTGCTTGGCGTAGGCTGTCTTATTTACCGCTGTGCTCGTTCTAACCATACGTAAAATTCTGCTCATTGCGTTAGCTATTGTTGATAACGTTATCAACAATAGCTCCTTGCCTTCTGATTTTGCTAATATCACGGTTTAATTTCCATGGCCGTTAAGGCTTTTAGATGAGAAATCAATGAACTACGACGTAGTGTTTGGCCTGCACGCGGTGCAGAGCCTGTTTGATATATCGCCCGAAAGAATACTTGAACTGCAGGTTCAAAAAGGGCGAACAGATAAACGAATTAATGCACTGGTTGCTCAGGCTCGAGAGCAGATAGTTTCAGTAAAGTTTGTTGAACGTAGTCGCCTTGACGCCAAAGTGGATGGTGTTCATCAGGGTATTATGGCCAGAGTATCTACTGCCATGGTTTGCAGAGAAGAAGACTTGAAAAATATTCTAGATGTTCTGGATAAGCCTCCATTTCTGTTGATTCTGGATGGAATTACCGATCCTCATAACTTGGGAGCTTGCTTGAGGACGGCAGATGCCGCCGGCGTCCAAGCGGTAATTGTTCCTAAAGATAAATCGGCAAGTCTCAATGCAACGGCAACCAAAGTGGCCTGCGGTGCTGCAGATAATGTGCCTCTGATTCAGGTAACCAATCTGGCTAGAACCATGGAGTGTCTGAAGGAACGTGGTATCTGGATGATTGGTACTGCCGGTGAAAGTTCGACGAACATCTATCAGTCGGACTTGAAAGGCTCTCTTGCATTGGTGCTGGGGGCTGAAGGTAAGGGCATGCGTCGCCTAACAAGAGATCTGTGCGACTCTTTGATCTTTATTCCAATGGTCGGCTCGGTCAGTAGTCTTAACGTTTCTGTTGCTACCGGGGTTTGTCTCTTTGAAGCTGTTCGTCAGGGGCTGCAGGCCTGACTAAAACCATCATTGCCTCTTCCCCAGGCTGGTTATCTCAAATCGCTCTCACAAGGATGGCCAGCCATTTCTATTCTTGGAATGTTAATTTCCTTTGGGTGTGGTTCCTTAGCTACGACGCTCCATTCATTAGTTCTCCATGATTACTAAGGAGAGAGCATTCTTTATGGAAGTTCCAATCAGCCTGCCAATCTCCACTTGAATGCCATAAATATAGCTCTCTATGGTGCTATTCTCTTGTTGGAGAGTGGATTCAAGGTGCTGAATGATTACGAGCTGGTGAGAAGGATGAATAACCGATGGTATTGTCGTAGGGTGCGTTCACAAGAGAAAGTGTTATGTAGTTATTGGTTTGACGAAGTGATATAACCATAAAACCATCTCTTTTTCGTTATCGGATATATTGCAAACCATGATGTTTTGCGGCTGCATTGGCGTATCAAAAGAGCAGCACCAAGATAACTATAACCGCTTCATACTGAATAAACGTCTTAAGCGACTAGGACGGTTTAGAATAATGTGAGTTCGATGAGATAATCCCTTGCGCTACATAGGTTTCAGCTTTTTTGTACATATGTATGTTACAGGGGAAGAGTTATTTGGGCACTGTTCAAAAAACATCACCACGGCTTAATCCCTTAAAATACAATGGCTGTAGCTAAAATTAAAGAGTCTGCTTAACGTTAAAATAGGTTATTGTTGTACTGATGACCAGCAGTTATCCTCAACGTGGTTACCGCAAGATAGGTACATTGTAGACAATGTACTTCACCCTTGGGCGACAGACTATAACGTTGAGAACTCGTCTAACTAGACGACAGTGTGCTGATCAAGATCAGCAGAAATTCACGATAAAGTAATTAGTGAGTTTATATCCCGAAAGCACTATCAACAGTGCTGATTCATACCCCATTTAAGGCTTGTGAGCAGTAAGTGTACCAATATAGTAAGGCCACCTGCTTTAGCACCTTGTAATTCACAACCAGTTATTCATAATCAAAACGGCCATAGGCCTCAGGCGCAAGGTTTTCAAATTTGGTGTACTGACCAATGAATGCCAACCGACAGGAACCAATAGGTCCGTTACGTTGCTTACCTATGATAATCTCTGCGATCCCTTTGTATTCTGTATCAGGGTTATAGACCTCATCCCGGTAGATAAACATGATGACGTCAGCATCCTGCTCAATGGCTCCTGATTCACGGAGGTCAGAGTTTACTGGACGTTTGTTAGGCCTTTGCTCCAGAGAACGGTTCAGCTGTGACAGTGCAATAACCGGTACTTCGAACTCCTTGGCAAGTGCCTTAAGAGATCGGGAAATTTCTGAAATCTCATTGGTTCTGCCCTCACCAAAGCCATGGATCTGCATCAGTTGCAGGTAGTCAATCATGATCATACCAAGATCACCATGCTCCCTTACCACTCTACGAACCCGTGAGCGCATTTCAGAGGGACTGATGCCAGCCGTGTCATCAATAAACAGCTTCTTATCTTTGATCCGCTCAACCGCCGACAGCAGTTTTGGCCAATCCTCTTCTTCCAACTGACCACTTCTTACCCTAGACTGGTTGATCCTCCCAAGAGATGAAAGCATACGCATCATCAACTGTTCGCTGGGCATCTCAAGGCTGAAGACCATAACGCCTTTCTCACTATTTAGAAGAGCATTTTCCACTAGGTTCATGGCAAATGTGGTTTTACCCATGGAAGGACGTGCAGCCACAATCACCATATCGGAAGGCTGCATGCCCGAGGTCATTTCATCCAAATCTTTAAAACCGGTGGTAATACCGGTAATCGCATAACCTGCATTAAATAGCTCATCAATTTTCTTGACGGTGTTTTCAAGGATCTCTCGTACACCTACAGGGCCACCGGCATTCGGGCGCTCTTCAGCAATATTGAAGACCAGCCGTTCAGCCTCATCGAGAATAGCCTGACTGTCTTTACCTCCTGGGTTATAGGCATTGTTCGCGATTTTCTGACCGGTATTGATCAGCTTGCGAAGGACGGAGCGCTCAAAGATAATCTCAGCGTAGGCTCGAATATTGGCCACACTGGGAACGCTACCAGCCAGCTCTGCCAGATAAACCAACCCGCCCACTTCATCAAGCTCACCACGATTTTCCAGAATCTCAGCAACAGTAAGTGGGTCAAAAGGCTTACTCTCATTACTCAGAGTACTGATTGCTGTATAAATACGGCGATGACCAGGATTGTAAAAGTCACCTGACGTAAGCTTGTCAACCACCAAGTCCCAAGCCTGATTATCCAGCATCAGACCACCTAGAACGGACTGCTCCGCTTCTATGGAGTGAGGTGGTGTTTTAATGGCAGTCGTGGCTTCATCAATGGGAAGCTCTAGTGCCCTGGGACTTGCATCCAGCATATTGACGATCTGAGGAAATAAGGGTGAATGATGATTCAGAATACCTGATTGTGGCTCTGAGGTAAAAATATAGCAATGACCATTATCTTCGTTAACTACCACAGCGCTACTTTATCTTCTGCATCCATGTAGTCGTGCATTGCTAGCATACAGCACATTCATGTACAAAAAAACCGGAAGCTCATCTGAACCACTGGTTTTCACTATCAGTTAATTGAGCCTATTATTCAGCTTCGATGAACACCTTGATAGTTGCAGTAACATCAGAATTAAGCTGAATGCCAACGTCGTACTCACCAACAGCACGTATTGGACCTTCTGGCAGACGGATTTCGCTTTTGGCAACAGCAACACCTGCAGAAGTGATGGCTTCAGCTAGATCACGAGGACCGATAGAACCGAACAGTTTGCCTTCGTCACCAGCTTTGGCGGTCAGGGTAAGTTCAATTTCAGCCATTTCTTCAGCGCGCTTCTGAGCACCGTTCAGTTGATCATTAGCCGCTTTCTCAAACTCAGCACGACGCGCTTCAAAAGCAGTCAGATTCGCTGCAGTAGCAGGCAGTGCCTTGCTGAAAGGGATCAGAAAGTTACGGGCATAACCGGTTTTAACGGTGACTTTGTCGCCCAGTTTGCCAAGTTTGGCAATTGTTTCGAGCAGGATCACTACCACTTCGCTAGCCTCTAATTAGTACCTGTCATTCCTGATGCAGGCGGTTTGCCGCGCGAGCGCGAAAATCAAACAGACTGTCTAGGCATGCAGTTAAAGCAATGACCGGATACGCCAGTTGCGTGACAAAAATCAACAGAATGTAAAACCCTACCAGCCAGAAGCTTCCCAATTGTCTCATCCCGACCAGTCCGTGGATCATTGCAAGACCAGCCACCAGTAATGGCAGCGTGGCTGCAGGAACCACCACAAGAAGGAAGGGAGCAATCGTTGCACCAACCATAGTGAATGCGAGTAGCCCCATGGCTGCCGGCAATGGCAGGCGAATCCTATGAAACTCTTTACGGAATCCCCCAGGGTTATATAAATGTGCCTGCCATGATCTGGCCAGCACCAAACCAAGTATACCGCTCACTAGGTTGAACCAAGCCACCACACCGATAACCCCGTATTCCACCAGCGGCCTGATGCCGGCTACTAAGTCTTCCGTAGACTGCCCGGCCTGCTGTAGATAGTTGCGAATAAACGTCATGACCAAGTCGCTAATTAGGATAATCTGCTGTGGAGCCATCTGAGCCAACACCAGAGCAATCAGAGCTCCGGCGGGCAATAGCGCCAGTAGTGTTTTTTGCCATGAACCAGTTTGACGTAATATCAGTGCCAACGTGACGGTAGTTGTCAAACCAATGATTGTTGAGAATTGCCCCATTGCTGCCCAAGCTACACTTGGCAATATGGCCCAAGCGAGAAGTTTTAACCCATCAGCAGTACCTCGACGCAGTACTACCAGAGAGATAATGGCTGCACTCACCCAGAACAACATGGGAATACAAGCAAACACAGCGGCCATGATCATTGCCTGTTTTTGGCCACGCATTGCCAGTTCCGCCAGTCCACGCATCAGCTATACCCTATGAATAAATCAGTGGCGATCAGTGTATGACAGCAGGGCCACGTAACGCGCGCGCTTGATCGCTGTTGCCAACTGTCGTTGGTAACGAGCCTTGGTACCGGTGATACGGCTAGGAACGATCTTCCCGGTTTCAGAAACATAAGCTTTTAGAGTGTTCAGATCTTTGTAATCGATCTCTTTCACGCCTTCAGCGGTAAAACGGCAGAACTTTCTGCGGCGGAAAAAACGCGCCATGGCAACGTCTCCTTGAGTTTTATGCTTGTATAGTAACGGACTTGTTCAGAGAATGAACCAGTTCAGTCAGATCTTACTCTTCAGACTCTTTTACTTCGTCTTCAACGGCTTCTTCAGAGGCACGTTCTTTACTTCGGTCTTCACTTCGGTCTTTACTTCGTTCTTCACTTCGGTCTTTACTTCGTTCTTCACTTCGGTCTTTACTTCGTTCTTCACTTCGGTCTTTACTTCGTTCTTCACTTCGGTCTTCACTTCGTTCTTCACGACGATCACGCTTCTCTTCAGACTGCAACATTATAGAAGC